>NC_143578.1:188303670-188611265 GCF_048544385.1 Mastigoproctus giganteus
AGTGATGTTGAAGACAAGCACGGAAGCAGTAGAATCTTTTTTTTTTTTTTTTTCAAGAAAAAAGGATTGTGTTTTGAAGTCAACTAAGATTTCCCCTTTCCAATAGATAATAGAGCTTTAAGGAAACAGTGATGAATATTCAAGAAATTGTAGCTGTTTTAGCAGAGCAGTGTTTGTTGAACTGGAATATGGAATATAATGTACTGTCTTCGTTTGTTTGTTGTTTGTTATTTGGTTTTAGGAGCTTTAGCAACTACGGCCATGTTGCTCCGGGGATATGCAGTGGTCATTCCCCGACCTTTCCGCATCCTCCGTATTTGGTGGTCACGGGCGTACTCTCTTCAGCAAAACTATAGATGGGATTTCAGTCAGTGGAATTAGGTTGTTAATATATAGGAAAAAAAAATTGAGTGAAAGAACAGAACCTTAGAGAACTCTAGCAACAGTGGAGGTCAGAAGATAGGTGGCCATCTACCAAGACCAGAAGAAATTGGCTACCCAGTTGCAAAATTCAGAAGGCATTTATGCAACATGTGAATGAAAGCATTAGAAATATCCAAAGCAGCTACTGAAGAAAATATTGGGTGAAAGAACAGAACCTTAGAGAACTCTAGCAACAGTTGAGGTCAGAAGATAGGTGACCTCAACTGTTGAGGTCAACTACCAATGCACAGAAGAAATTGGCTACCCAGTTACAAAATTCAGAAGGCATTTATGCAACATGTGAATGAAATCAAAGAAATGGAAGCATTAGAAATATCCAAAGCAGCTACTGCACTTTCAGCAGCTGCTCTGGTGCAATGTTGTCCCCAGATGAGTAACTTAAGCCAAGATATCACCAGTAGATCAGCACTCAAGGGATTGGTATTGGTAATCATTAATCAGATGGAAAGTATCAAGATCTCTTTTGTATGCAATAAAGAGTTCTTCTAAGATAGTTTAAGAATGAAACATATGCTCTCAAGGTTGTTGGTGAAAAACAGAGTTTTAGGCACTATTTGTCATTCTAGTAGGTAAGTGGACAAGTTGTGTAAGTTCATCAATAATAACAGGTCTCATCATCTCTACCAACTAGGTCCATAAAGTTAAGTTTCAAAAAAAAAAAAAAGTCCAAATTTTTGAGTTATTTGTAAAGTGTAGAATGCAACAGGGACAACAAATGAATTTGACAGAATAAGGTAAAAAGATTTTGAGAAAAAAGAAGATAAAGTACAGGCAATAGCAGATTGGGAGATCTCTAATAATCAGTGGCTGGGCAGACACATACACAAGTATCACAACAGCAAGCTTCACATATGGGCACCTCCATAGCCAGGTGGGCAGGAGCAGCAGTGCGTAGCACATGCTTCTTGATTAGACCGGGGTTTGAGCCCGTGACCACCAAATATGGAGGATGCGGAAAGGTCAGGGAATGACCACCGCATATCCCCGGAGCAATATGGCCTCAGTTGCTAGTGCTCCTAAAAAAAAAAAAAACAAATAACAAATAACAAGCTTCACATACTCTCTCTCTCTCTCTCTCTCTGTTAGAATGGGTGAGTGAGTAATTGAGACTGGACAACATTTAGATTAGAAATAAGATACATATAGAGTGAATACGGTCTAAAGCAGATGCAACTGGGTCAGAAGAAAGTATTCATTATAGAAGGTGTTCATAATAGAGGTGTCTGCTTTTGCAAAGGTCAGTGCAATCCATTTAAATTATTTGGAAAAATGAAATTCACTCTAACTGGTTGCTTTCTCAGAGTTTTTTATTGTTGATTTTTATGTTAATTAATTTCTAGTACATAACAAATTATTAACTTTTAATAAATAGCACAACTTTTAGTACACATATAGTTAACGTTTAGTAAAAATGAATATAAATCGCATTGTTTAAAGCATTTCATTATGGCATTTTCCTTATAGATAATTAGATCACTTACTAGCAACAGTTGAGGTCAGAGTACAGTCAACAGTACTGGTTTTAGTCCATGTTCACAGTTTCTGTTCACAAAATACTTGCAAAAAGTATTAACAAATGATGCAAAAGAAGCAATTTCCATATCATGTCTATCACCTCTAGCAGCATGTCTAGTTCTGCTTTGAATTTATTCAAACTATCCACTTTATCACATCATACATATAGCATGAGCAAGAGGTATGATTCCATCAGCATTGAATGATTCCATCAGCATTCCATCAATCCATTCAAGGCCTTAAACACCTCTATCAGATCTAATTGCAGATACTTAGTTTGCAGAGCTGAAGCCTTTCCTGGTACGAGCACCCTTTTGTTTCCATTGCTAATCTCATTCTTCTCTGGACCCATTCTAACAGATCCACATCCTTCCTAAAATGAGGCCTCCAGACCCATCTGCAGTTCTCAAGATGAGGCCTAATCATTGTCTTGTACATCAAGATAATCACCTCCTTATACCTACTGGCAAAATTTCTGTATATCATTGACAAAAACCCCCATGAACTGTCCTAGCAGCCCATCTGCATCACTCAAAGAACTTTATATCTGACTCCACAATTATCCCCAGATCCTTTTCATTCTGCACTACCCTGAGTGTGGTACTACACAGTATATTATTCTGGGTTTACTGCTACCTGTATGAAGCACTTTCCATTTGTCAATACTAAACTTCAATTGCCACTTTTCACTCTATCTGCCTAATTTTTCTAGATCCATTTGCAGTAGCATAAACCTTATCATCTGTGATACAAAGGTTTAAATATAGAAAACAACAGTAGTCCAAGAAGCGCAGTTCCCACTGATAGCTCTTTATCTTCTTCTTCCATTCAACCATCCCTTTATCCATAGCAGTAATTTGCCCCTAATGGCACACTGCTCCAATTTGTACAGTAGTCTTTTATGTGGAAAGTGTCAAAAGCTTTACTGAAATCTGAATGAAGTACATGATGTCAAAGGCGCCTCCGTAGCCAGGTGGGAAGGAGCAGCAGTGCATAGCACATGCTTCTTGATTAGACCGGGGTTCGAGCCCATCACCACCAAATATGGAGGATGCGGAAAGGTCAGGGAATGACCACCGCATATCCCGGAGCAATATGGCCTTAGTTGCTAATGCTCCTAAAAACCAAACAACATGATGTCAAAATTATTTTTGCATACATTTCCTTTGTTAATGTGTCATAGTATCCGGTCAGATTGTTAGACAAGATTGCCCCTTAACAAATATATTCTGCGATTGCTGTATAACTGCATTCTTGTCTAGACAGCCCTCCCTTTCTTTTTCTTTAACTAGTGAATCCATTACTTTCCCTGGAAAAGTAATTACTCACTTCACCCTTTGATCCACCCCCCTCTTGTGAATTGGGCTTACATTTGCTTATCTCCAATCCACAGGAAGCTCTCATAGTTCTCATAATTGTGGGTAACAATGATCTCATAATTGTGGGCAACAGTTTGCTTACTCCTTTTGCTGCCTCCCTTAATATAATTGGATATATTCCTTCTGTCTCAGGCACCATTTTTGCATTTGGTTTCAACAATTTCTCTTCCACTTCCTCCTCGTTGTCACAAAATTATTTAGCTTCTTGTTGAATCTGATATACTTCTGTCACCCCTATCCCTAAAAAGTTCCTCATGTAGATGCACAATATCTATTCAGTTTGTCGGCAACCTGAATAGAATCATCAACAGTTAAACCATTCATATATAGCAGCCAACTGTGATTCATCCCCTTCCTTCTAGTGTTTACACAAAGAAGTCTTTGCTTCTTTTATTTATATTCTTTGCTAGTGATTTCTTGTAATCTTGTTTAGCTTGCCTAACCTCTTTTGTGACTTGATTGCAGACTAGTTTATATCTACTATAGGCTACTATATAACATATGGGATATGCATCCCATATATTTTTCTTCCCTGCCACAAGACTTATCATTTCCATTTAGGAACTGATGAGACTTGTGGCAGAGAAGAGACTGATATCCACTTAGATCTCAGCCTTGAACAGTATTTCTCAGTTGGAGCAAAAAGCCTAGTAGCATTCTGTGATTACTCCCTGAATGCTTCCCATTTATAATTTGCAAAATAGAATTTAGAAACTGTCCAAGACCATTGTAGTCACCTTTTTGAAAGCAGAAGCCTCCCCTTCCCTTTGCCCTTGACAGTAGTTACACCTTTAAGTAAATCCCGTAAACTATGACAAATGTTGGGCTAGAGCCTCACACTACGATAAGATTCACTGAACATACAGGTTAGTGCAAATGCATAATTTTTGTTCATAGGTTTGGATGTCTGGGACGCTACCTACAAATATTGGACTGTTTGGGACACTACATACAAAAATGATGCATTTGCACTAATCCATTCGTTCTGTAAATCTATCAATACACTGTGATCACTGTCACCTAGTGGTACTTGTGTTTGCAGATTCTTAATTCTTGAACCTTTATTATTGTGGCTGTGTTAGAATAATAGAAATTACAATAGAATTCTACCTAAACAACAAGAGTGGTTGCAAAATTTATTAAACCTTGAGAGGACAGTTATAATGAAAACTGAATGTAACTAAAATTAAATTAACAAACGTATAAAATGATAATGAAACTTTCTCAATTAAAAAATACCTGACATGTAAATGTCTAGTACTTGCTCCACTTGTTTACTGGACAGTGAACTCAAATATTGAACTGTCTGGGTCAAAACCAGAACCTAGCAAACCTAGGTGCCAGTCTACACTGTATGGAAAATTTCTTATCCACCAAAATTATAACCCCCAAATCCCTTTCTTCCTTTACTACTTTAAATTCAGCCTAATGAAGCATATAAGTTGTTTTGGGGCTGCTATTCCCAATGTATAACACCTGCATTTTGTTGTTTTAAAATATAGCTGCCAATTTTTTGTCCATCACGATATCTTCTAGAACATAGTTTCAGTCCAGTGGACTGCCTAGCTACAGCCTATGAAACCCTTTTAAAGTTATGTCAAAATATAAGCAGTGTTCTGTTTTACAGTGATTCTCATAACTTCCAGGTAGTGATTGACAATTCATATTGCTTGAGAGAAGAGATAGGAAGAGTGCATATATGATTTTGACCACTACCAATCCTCCCTTAAGCAGTGTTAATTGCAACAGAATGGGTCATCTACCACCTAGTATTGCTTAGTGTCATAGAAGCCCATCCATTGCTCTGTAGAGAGTGAATGACACATCTCAACCACAATATAGTAAAAATACTCTGTTTACCAGTATACTATGTATTTTTAATATTTTTGTGTCCTGTATGTCAGGGATATGACTAGTTTTGCTAATGATCCCTGAAGGTGCAAGCAAATGATTTGGCTGTCACAGAACAACAAAATTGCAGGTAAATTCTTCCAATTGAATAGTTAGTTAATAAAACAAAATAGGTTATGTGCCAAAGTTAAATCTAACTAGTTTTCCATCAGCATTGCTGAGGAGGAACCACTTGGATTTTGGACTGGTGCAGTAGGGCCTAAGAAATGTTAATGTAATCTTAAATTATTAACATTGCATTTGCATCTTCTGATGCATGATATTTTCATGCATTAACAATCAATTTAAAATAAATTATAAATATCCTCACAGCTCCTTAATGGACATTTGGATCTATTTTGAATTTTTATTTTGACTATTTGCCTTTGTTTTAATGAATTTTAGTGCTTAATTATCTCCTTAATGAGTAGATTCATACATTTATTAAGAAGGCAACTTTCTCTAAAACATAAAGTTAATAAATAAAGTGTATTAAAATAAATATCTTAGTGTGTTTGCATGGCTACTTGGTAACAATCATGCTGTGATACAGCAAAACAAAGAAACTTGCTTTCAATGTATTGAAATGCAAAATTTAATACTTTACATGGGCATTCAACATACAAAAAAAAAAAAAAAAAAAAAAAATCACAATTTAATTATAATAAAAATAATTTGGTAAACATGCAAATTTTAGCTATAAACAGTATTTGATTTGAATGAAATAACATCTATGTCAAATAATTTATTGACAGTATTCAAACTGGCAAAATGATGTAAGGAAGTATAGCATCAGCTTCTATTTAGTCAAGTTTGTTTCCAGTTAAGATTCTCTCGAATTAATAAATTTGGAAGATATCTTCCAATAGAACAAATTTGTAGATTGGATAATTCTTTTCTGTAGTTAGAATACTTGTGACTTGTTTTTAAATTTGTACCATTTTAGAATCATGAATTTAATAAATAACAGAGGCTTTAAATTAAGGCTACTTATACTTCAGAGTTATAGTACATTGAGTGAAAAGTTGAATGTAAATGAATCTTAAAGTGATATTAGCAATGAACACTGTATCAACTATTATCCAATAAAATTTTCTTAGTTGTAATTTTCTAATGCAAAATCTAAAAAATAAAAAAATAAAAAATGCCAAAGTCCTTTTGTACCTCAGTTGATTGAATACTTTGATTGTTTTTCATTATAATGTAATATATAATGGATATAATGTGTACATTTACAATGTGCATAAAAGAATTATCCATGCAGTAAGCAATATGTATAAACAGTATATATGTATATACTTGAGTGACTTGAGGATCCACATCTGCCAGACGAACTACAATTAAGTAATGTCAACTAATGTTTTCTGGTCGTGTTGAACAGTTTCTCTAATAAACTGCCAGTTTGATTTTGCCCTTTATATATTTATCACATAAACATAAATGAATTGTACTTTTTACTTCTTTTTTAAGTTCTGATTTTTATTCATTTCTATGTACATTACAATGTGCACTATTGGCACTCTCAGACTCAGCCTATCAGCAAACAGCAGAAAATACTTATGTCCTTTGATTGTTGATCTTGTTATATTTTTCTTGAAATTACTCATTTTAAACTCCTATAATGAATTTCACTTATTATTATCACCAATCACTGTTTATTGTTATCAGCCATCTGTTATAATCAAATACAGATGACAAGCTAAATATTACTACCACATAATATAGAAGTGATTGTCATTTGTCAAACTCTCACCAACTCAGCCTCCTAAGCTTTTGCACATATGCTGATTTGTCACATTGTTGTAGTTCTTACAATTCCTTTTCTATGTCATTTATTAACTTACAACAGGTTACACTAGTCAGTCTTGACTAATTATAAAAACAAAATAGAACAGAATGACCTTTAGCCTAGCAGCAGGGATGGCGTCTCCATCCCACAACAAGTTACTATCCCCACCATGAGGAGGTAGTTCACCCTATCCAGGAAACCATCGTCTGGGCATCACCAGACAAAATAATTTAAATTTCAGTGACTTAACAGAATTCAATACAGCAACCTTCAACTAACCCATAATCATGGGAAGAGAAGCTCCACCAGTGAGTTGATCCCTAGTATGATAAGGTTGCAATCTTTGCAAGATACATTGTAGGCTAAATCATTTATTTGGAACATGGTAGAGAATTGGACTGAGTGATTATTAAGGGCTGCATGCAGTTTCTTGCAATTTTCAAGAATGAAGTTTGGGTTTGGCATTGATTTTGAATTTTGTGTATTTGAAAATACTATTTAGTTGTTTGTACCATTGTTAAATATATGGCAAAGAAATGCTAGCAAAATTCCTATATATCATTGACAAAACTCCATGATCTGCTCTGGCAGCCTGTTTGCACTGTTTAGAAAACTTCATATCTGACTGCACCAATACCCCCAGATCTTTTTCATTCTCCACTTCCCTGAGTGTAGTACCACACAGTTGGTACATTTCTCTTGGGTTACTGCTACCCATATGGAGTACTTTGCATTTGTCAATGTTAAACTTCAGTTGCCACTTCTCAGCCCATCTGCCTAACTTTTCCAGATCCTGCTGCAGTAGCATACTGTCTTTACTGTCATTAACAACGCTGCCAACCTTTGTATCATCTGCAAACTTGGACATTAAGCCTGCTAAAGGCAAACTTCCACACATCTATTCTACAACTGTCTTTCCTCATTTTGAATCTATGCCCCCTCAGGTCCTTAATCTGAGCAAGCATCAGCATTGAGCATGCTCAAACCATTCAAGGCCTTATGCATCTTGATCAGATCGCCTCACAGGTGGGCAGGAGCAGCAGTGCATAGCACACCCTTCTTGATTAGACTGGGGTTCGAGCCCATGACCACCAAATACTGAGGATGCAGTAGGTAAGGGAATGACCACCACATATCCCCGGAGCAATATGGCCTTAGTTGCTAATGCTCCTAAAAACCAAATAACAAACAAACAATCCTTTTCTTAACTAATTTATATATAATGTAGAACTTTAAGAGTTTGGTATCTATATAATGCCGGTGTTTAGAATCACCATAGATAACTCTTAATAAACTACAAAGTAGTTGTTGTAGGCATCATTTGCTCTTTCTCATATTGTGCTCTGCCTTCACGACGAGTTGCCATGATATTGCACTACTTCGAATAAGTAACTCTTCACTAATAGAGAAGACTATTGTTACTTATTCTCAGTTGAGTACCACCACCCAGACAGCACTGTTTCACGGCTATTGGCCGATCATCAGTGGGTGGGCAGGTACCCTGGTATTGCAGCCATGACGACCCAGTTGTGAAGTTAATCACACAATATGAGAGATGCTAAGAGGTGTAGATGTCAATATTTAAAATAAATAAATGCACAAGGCATAATACTTTAAGAGTTTGGTATCTATATAATATCGGTGTTTAGAATCACCATAGATAACTCTTAATAAACTACAAAGTAGTTGTTGTAGGCATCATTTGCTCTTTCTCATATTGTGCTCTGCCTTCACGACGAGTTGCCATGATATTGCACTACTTCGAATAAGTAACTCTTCACTAATAGAGAAGACTATTGTTACTTATTCTCAGTTGAGTACCACCACCCAGACAGCACTGTTTCACGGCTATTGGCCGATCATCAGTGGGTGGGCAGGTACCCTGGTATTGCAGCCATGACGACCCAGTTGTGAAGTTAATCACACAATATGAGAGATGCGAAGTAGTGCAATATCATGGCAACTCGTCGTGAAGGCAGAGCACAATATGAGAAAGAGCAAATGATGCCTACAACAACTACTTTGTAGTTTATTAAGAGTTATCTATGGTGATTCTAAACACCGATATTATATAGATACCAAACTCTTAAAGTATTATGCCTTGTGCATTTATTTATTTTAAATATTGACATCTACACCTCTTGGCATCTCTCATATTGTGTGATTAACTTCACAACTGGGTCGTCATGGCTGCAATACCAGGGTACCTGCCCACCCACTGATGATCGGCCAATAGCCGTGAAACAGTGCTGTCTGGGTGGTGGTACTCAACTGAGAATAAGTAACAATAGTCTTCTCTGTTACTTATTCGAAGTAGTGCAATATCATGGCAACTCGTCGTGAAGGCAGAGCACAATATGAGAAAGAGCAAATGATGCCTACAACAACTACTTTGTAGTTTATTAAGAGTTATCTATGGTGATTCTAAACACTGATATTATAATGTAGAATGTATTGAGCCATTACAGCTCTGTCATCTATTAATTCGCAAAACTGTAAAGAGAATTTCCTGTCATTGGAAGAAAGTCATTAACATATAGGAATCAAAAAGCAAGAAAAATAACAGGACCTTGAAGCGCATCAGCAAGAATTGAGAAGTTAGAATAGAAAGAGAAAGCCTTCTATCTCTCAAAATGTGTAGTCATATGGAAAATGGTTACCGAATTATAGAAATCAGAAAGCAAACTATAAGATGGAAGCTAATTGAAAAGACCTTTATGCCAAATATGATTGAACAAACATGATTGCCTTAGACATATCAGAAGTAACTGCTTGAGTTTTGCCAAACATTTCCATCGAATTTGCACAAAGGGCTCGCATCTGGTGAGTATGGGCTTGGCACACCCAGAGTCTTGAGCTGGATATCATCATTCTTTTCTCTTTCTTGGTGATTCCTTTTTACTTCTCTCTCTCTCTCTCTCTCTCTCTCTCTCTCTCTCTCTCTCTCTCTCTCTCTCTCTCTCTCTCACAGGGTAATCAGGAATTTTTTTTTTCCAGCATTAGCCTCAGGCTTCCTTGCACCATATGACTAATAATAATAATAAAAGGTGTAAAAAAGTTGAGATATTATCAGTGAAATAAAGCAAATTGGTATTTACTGATAAAGTGGAAGGTTTCATGATAGAGGCTGCACAAAAGAACCTTTGTTATGCAAATACATGCAAAATTAGAGACACTACAAATACAGTTTTATTGTGATAGGTTTTAAACCAAAAACAGTAAACTGGATATCATTTTTTTTTTTTTTTTCTAACAATTTTAAACACACGTAATTTCATCTGTTTTTGGCAATGCTTACAAAAGACTTTCTTGTGTGCATGCATCTGTATTGTATGTACACAACATCAAAATTGTAACATGGTGTAAATATATTTTAGGTAAATTAATTTATACCGTATTTATCTGCATCACCAATTTCATGATTCATTTCTGAACTGTATGTGTGTATTTGATCCCCTGTTATGTATGAAGCATTTGACCAACTCTAATATGTAGGTAAAATTTGACTATAAAATAGTTAGCAAAAGCTTAAGATGCCGAAGTTCATGACAAGAAATATGCATTTAGTCAAAGCTTAATAAAGAGATGGCACCCATCTCGATAATCTATTGTGGTTATATGAATCATGAAACAGTAGCGTGAGAAATCATTGGTTAAACCAAAAACGGAGTTTAAAGATCTCGATAAGGAAAGCGTAATTTAAAGAGTAATTGAAAAACTTAGCCTATAAGAGGAGGGGTGCACCATATAGTCCTCTAGTTATCGAGTTACAAAGCTGTATAAATAAAATTATCTGAAATTAAAATTAAAAATTAAGAATTAATAAGAATTAAAAAATGAATAAGGCCAATAGTCGAGAATGATGGACTTTCGATAGATTCATTTTCAGTTGGCGATAAAAAGAAGAGCGAAAAGATTGCTGCAGATCTTAAGTACCTGAGATGTTTTGCTGAACATGTGGTAATTTAATTTGCATGAGATTCCAAATGGTAGACAAGGTAACCAGAAGTTTTTGTTTAAGACGTCAAGATCAGTGTTGAGATGATACCATTCTATTACGAGGGTTTCGTATAGGAGGAGTTTATAATTTGAATTTAATTTGATGATGGTTGTTGTGGCATCAACTGAGAGGTTGTGGTTATGAGTGTGTATATGTTGAGACAGTTCAGTATTTCCTTTCTCTTTCTGAAAACTATGGACGTGGTAGTAGGCGCATGTGTTTGTGATGGTGGGTGATCCAAATTTATTAGTAGTGCTCCCGATGTAACATGCATTACAGTTGGGTTGACATTTGATTAAATAAACTGTTGTTGATGTCTTTAGTGTCGTAAATGTGGGTTTCTTTATATTTGTTAAAAAGGGCTCCTAATTTATTATAAGTAGAAAAAAATTATAGAGACATCAGTGTTAGTGAAGATATGACATAATCATCTAGCGATTTAGCAGAGGTAAGGGAGAACAATGCAAATGTTGGACAGGTTGGAATTTTTATAACTGAGTTTAGAAACACTTAAATTACTAATCTTATTTTTAACAGTTGAAATAATTTGTGGGATTAGTTTGATGGGATATTTCTTGGCTGTATATTTTTCAGTGAGATAATTTAGCTCAAAAGATAGATTATCCTGTGATTGGCAGTATTTGAAGTCATTAAAAACTTGGTTGTGAAGAGCTGATTTCTTTACACTAAGGGCTGAGTGTGAGAGAAAATGTAGATATTGGCCGGTGTTGGTTTTTTTCCTGTAGATTTTCGTCTTTAGCCTGTTATTTTCTTTATATATGGTTTAATTAAGATAATTGATTGTGTTATTAGTTTCTAGTTCTAAGGTGTATTTTAATCTTGGGTGTACTGAATTAAAACTGGTAAAAAGATTGTTGATGTTGTTTTGGTCTCCAATTTATTAGAATGTTGTCTGCACACCGGATGTAAAGTTTAATATTTGCCAGAAAAGGTTGAAGGGTTTGATGTTGGACTGTGGCAAGGTATATTTCAGATAAGGGTGCTGAGATACCTAGGCCCATAGGGAGTCTGAAAATCTGTTCATACACTTGGTCTTGAAAATAGAAGTATTTAGCTTTAATTAGTACAGTAACGAGCTCCAGAATGCTGTCAATATTGAGAGAAGTCCGATTCACTAAGGTATTGTCCAAAGTTGAAAGGTTTCATAGGGCCTGTAAAGTGAAATCGACGTCTACATTAGTGTATATGGACACTACATCAAAGGAAGCCAGTAATTCATTCCAGGATAACGTGATATGTTATGTGTGTTCAAATGTGTTCATAAGAGCTTATGTGTTCAAATGCTTGGCATGTGTTGTAGATTCGGAATTTAGCAAATTTCATGAGGGGAGAAATGATCTTGACCAGGAAGGAAGATAAATTTGCAAAGGTGGATTTGCTATAGGAAACAATTGGGTGTAAAGGGTGGTCAGGTTTATGGAGCTTAATAATGCCGAACATATGGGGTAAGATGTTGTTACAGATATCTATTTGTTGTAAGGTGTGTAAGTTTATTTCATGATTTGCTCATAGCCTTCTAAGCAGGGTATCTAACTTGTTTTTCAGCTTTGAACTGGTGTAATTGTTGTCAATTTTATAAGTTTGGGAGTCGGAAAGAACTTGTATTTTATTAACATAGTCCTGTTTATCCAAAATAACGATGGTGTCGGCTTTTTGGATAATAACATTGGAATTATTTCTTAACTTATGTATATTAATTTGTTGCTGTTTAGATATATTAGACTGGGATGTGAGACGGGTGTTTATGATAGCATTTGTTTCATGGAAAATGCAGTTTTTATTTGGGTGATTCCCGAGTTTAGTTTGTAGTTCTATTATACAATTTTCTATAGGATAGTGTCTACTTTTAACTGTGAAATTGAAACCATACTCGAGGCTGGAGAATTCAGAGGGAGAGAACATTTGAGATGAAACATTAACAATGGAAGGTGTGCGAGGTTCATGGTGTACTTATTCCATTTCTTCAAATGCTTTTGGCTGACTTGATGGGTTGCTGTGTATGTTTTTTTAAACGTATGTTGTTTAAACCCGTCCAATATTCACGTTGTTCTCCCTTACCACTGTCAAATCGCTAGACGATTAATTCATATCTTCACTAATACTGATGTCTCTATAATTTTTTCTATCTATAATAAATTAGGAGCCCATCTTAACAGATATAAAGAAACCCACATTTATGACACTTTTAAAGACATCAATAACATAGTTTATTTAATCAAATGTCAACCCGGCTGTAACGCATGTTACATCTGGAGCACTACTAATAAATTTGGATCATCCACCATCGCCAACACATGCACCTACTACCACATCCATAGTTTTCAGACTTGGCAAGGAAATACTGAACTGTCTCAGCATGTACACACTCATAACCACAACCCCTCAGTTGATGCCACAACGACCATCATCAAATTAAATTCAAATTATAAACTCCTCCTATACGAAGCCCTCGTAATAGAATGGTATCGTCTCAACACCGATCTTGACATCTTAAACACAAAACTTCCAGTTACCTTGTCTACCATTTGGAATCTCATGCGAATTAAATTACCACGTGTTCAGCAAAACATTTCAGATATTTAATGTCTTCAGCAACCCTTTCACTCTTCTTTTTATTGCCAACTGAAAATGAATCTATCGAAAGTCCATCATTCTCGACTATTGGCCTTATTCATTTTTTAATTCTTAATTTTTATTTTTAATTTCAGATAATTTTATTTTATTTATACAGCTTTGTAACTCGATAACTAGAGGACGATATGGTGCACCCCTCCTCTTCTAGGCTAAGTTTTTCAATTACTCTTTTTAAATTACGCTTTCCTTATTGTGATCTTTAAACTCTATTTTTAGTTTAATCAATGATTTCTCACACTACTGTTTCATGGTTCATATAACCACAACAGATTATTGAGGTGAGTGCCATCTCTTTATTAAGCTTTGACTAAATACATATTTCTTGTAGGCAAAATTTTTAAAATTGAGCAGGATTTATTTCTTAATTTAATTTGAGAGAAAATTAATTGACTTATTAAACTCTTTTTTTTTTTTTTTTTTTTTTTTTTTTTCATAGATTATCAGTATTTTATTTGTACTGGATAAAAAGTTTATTTGAGGAAGTGGGAAATGTTGCAGAATCATGTTTTCCATTGTGTCTTTTGAAAAAGGTAATACCATAATATTCCATTTGTATTTTGAACATCTTTAGGATTTTAAAAATGACATTTACCATTCATTATTTATTACCATTATATGTAAAGAAATAAACATGTTTACTGAGGTCCGTTTTAAAATGACTGTTTTTCAAATTTAAGAAAATCAAGCATGAAAAATACACAAAGTGCTGCGTGTGTGTTTTTTATATACTATTAGCATTAACAAAATTATGCAAGAAAATTTATAGAGCATTAGCCAAAACAAAAAAACAAACAACTTTTACCATTTACCATCCCTTCAAAATAATTTGTCTAGTCATTCTTAAATATATTCAAACCTGATACCTCCACAATGCTAAATAGCAGTTCATTTCATCCTTCAGTTATTCCGTTATTCAGTGAAGTCAAACTTTCACACTTCTGTTGGTCACCTGTGAAAAAGTAATGATGGCCTCTGCATTTAGTTTATTTGTTCCTTTTCAAGATTGTAAACACTTCAGTTGGTCTCTGCACAAATGCTGAGTTTTCAGAGACTAGAAAGAGACATGTCAAAATTATTATTATTTTGACATCATGTCTCTTTCCAGTCTCTGAAAACAAATCCATTCTGTGATTGCTGCATAACTGCATTCCGATCAAGTTGATCCTGCATTGCTTTTTTTAACCATTGACTCCATTATTTTCTCTGTAACAGAAGTCAAGTTTACAGCTCTGTAATTATTTGCTTTGCTCTTTGATTCCTCTTTATGAATAGAGGAGACATTTGCACATCTTCAATCTGTAGGGACCTCCCCTAAATTCAAGTTGCTCTGGAAATATATTGTGCAAAAAGGAGAGATGGAATAGAACCAGGGTATGTCTGCTAGAAGCAAAAGTTGATGACATTGTAGAGCAGATATCATTTTTAAGGGCACAAACAGTGATATTGTTGTACATTGGCACTAATGACATTAAGAGTGGAAATGAGGACTTACTTACTTAACAAACACAGAGCAATGTTGAGAAAAAGGTGCAAGTTAGAGTTAAATTTGAAAGTTTCTCCAATTCTTCCCAGACATGATAGAAGGGGACACATGATGAGAGCCTTGTCAATCAGTTCAACCCAGCAGAGATTGTGCAAGGTCCATGAGTAGAATTTTTCTGAGTGTGATCTGTGCTTATTAACAGGAGGGACTGCTTCTAAGATATGGGATTCACATAAATAGAAAAGGTGCAAGAATATTTGCAAATGCTATCGAGGCAGTGTTCAATGGCTTGAAAACTGCTAGCTTGGGGGATACACAGACTAATAGATTAACAACGGCCGCAGGCAGAAGTGAAAGCAATTCATGCACTGCTTCTATTAGAACAAAGTGAAGCTACTACTGGAGATTTCACGGCCTGTTGTGGATCATTTGGAATAAGGAAATCCAAGGGCTGTGTTAGGGTAATTAAGAGTAAGAACAAATGCATGTATACTTGCATGTATGCCAATGCTAGGAACGTATTAAATTAATTTTATGAAGTGCTGAACTATTGGAGGGGATGGATAAGTGAAATGGAAAGGTTTTTTTTTTGGCTGATGATGTATAAGCTTGCTTTCTTGCATCATTGGCCACTATTAATACTAATACTGGAGAAGACTATATACAGTCAGTCCTCGTATAACACATGTTAACACTACACGAATTTAATCATACACGATTTATAAATAGGGGAACGATATCGTATATAACACGAACCGAATTTGCTTATGCACGATTCGCCTTTGTGTTTACAAGAAATGGCAGTCGAAGGCGGAATCACCCCAACTGAACACAACATGATAGGAATGAAAAGAAGATTCCTGTTTATAACAGAGTCTACTACCTGTTTATAACAGATTCCACTAGCAGGAACACAACTGGAAATTGTGTTTATTGTTTTATGGTAGTAACCCCCCCCCCCCAGAAATGTGCTTTAGCATTAGTAGAGGCATATGATGCAAGAAAGCAAGCTTATGAAGTGTCAGCCAAAAAAAAAAAAAAAACACTTCCACTTCACCCCTCAGTTCGTTCGAAGTACCTGTCCATCTGAGCCTTAAATTTATTTAGGCTATCAACTTCCACAACAAGGGATGGAAGTCTGTTCCACCAACCAACTACCCGCAGGCTAAAGGCAAATTTCTGCACATCTATCCTACATCTGTCTTTCCTCAATCTGAATTTATGCCCTCTCAGGTGATTATTCTGAGCAACAGGCAGAATCCCATCAGCATTTAGCATGCTCACACCATTCAAGGCTTTATACACCTCTATCAGATCACCTCACCGGTGCCTAGTCTCCAGACACTGTAATTTGCAAAACTTAACCCTTTCTTCGTAAGAGCAACCCTTTGTTCCATTCACTAATCTTGTTGCCCTTCTCTGTACTCGTTCCAGCAGCTCTATATCCTTCTTGAAATTAAGCCTCCAGACCTATATACAGTACACAAGGTGTGGCCTGACCATTGCCTTATACAAGGGGATAATCACCTCCTTATCCCTGCTAGAAAAATTCCTGTATATCATTGATAAGACACCATGAGCTACTCTTGCAGCCCGTCTGCACTGCTCAGAGAACTTCATATCTGCCTACACAATTAACCCCAGGTCCTTTTCATTCTCTACCACTGTCAGTGTAGTACCACAGAGTTGGCACGCTGCTCTGGGGTTGCTGTTTCCCATATGAAGTACTTTACATTTGTCAATGTTAAACTTCATTTGCCACCTCTCAGCCCATCTGCTCAACCTTTCCAGATCCTGTTGCAGCAGCATAGCATCAGTAGTGTCCTTAATCTTAGTGAGCCTTTGTATCGTCTACAAACTTGGACATTAAGCTTGATATTAGCATTAGCATTAGTAGAGGCATTTCATGCAAGAAAGCAAGCATATGCAGCATCAGCCAAAAAAAATAAATAAATAAAGTAAAATAAATAAATAAAAAATAACCACTTCCACTTCACCCCTCTGTTCGTTCGAAATACCTGTCCAGCTGAGCCTTAAACTTATTTAGGCTATCAACTTCCACGACAAGGGATGGAAGTCTGTTCCACCTACCAACCACCCGCTGGCTAAAGGCAAATTTCCGCACATCTATCCTACATCTGTCTTTCCTCAATTTGAATTTATGCCCTCTCAGGTGATTATTCTGAGCAAGAGGAAGAATCCCATCAGCATTGAGCATGCTCAAACCATTCAAGGCTTTGTACACCTCTATCAGATCACCTCGCTGGTGCCTAGTCTCCAGACACTGTAATTCGCAAAACTTAAGCCTATCTTCGTAAGAGCACCCCTTTGTTCCATTCACTAATCTTGTTGCCCTTCTCTGTACTCATTCCAGCAGCTCTACATCCTTCTTGAAATGAGGCCTCCAGGCCTGTATACAGTACTCTAGGTGTGGCCTGACCATTGCCTTATACAAGGGAATAATCACCTCCTTATCCCTGCTAGAAAAATTCCTATATATCATTGACAAGACACCATGAGCTACTCTTGCAGCTCGTCTGCACTGCTCAGAGAACTTCATATCTGCCTGCACAACCACCCCCAGGTCCCTTTCATTCTCTACCACTGTCAGTGTAGTACCACAGATTTGATACGTTGCTCTGGGGTTGCTGTTTCCCATATATAGTACTTTACATTTGTCAATGTTAAACTTCATTTGCCACCTCTCCGCCCATCTGCTCAACCTTTCCAGATCCTGTTGCAGCGGACATAGTGTCATTAGTGTCCTTGACAACCCTGCCAACCTTCGTATCGTCTGAAAACTTGGACATTAAGCTTGATATACCATCATCAATATCATTTATAAATACAGAAAACAACAAAGGACCCAATACTGAACCCTGAGGGACTCCACTAATAACATTAGTCCACGATGAGCAGTGTCCATTGATTACCACTCTCTGTCTTCTCCCCCTCAACCATCCCTTTATCCATAGCAGCAATTTGCCTCCAATGCCACACTGCTCCAATTTGTGCAGCAGTCTTCCATGTGCAACAGTATCAAAAGCCTTTCTAAGATCCAAGTATATAATATCAAAGTTATTCCCTGCATCCAGTTCTTTTGTGACTGCATCATAGTATCCAATCAAATTGGTCAGGCAAGACTTTCCCTTAACAAAACCATGCTGTATCCGAGCTATAACTGAAGTCTTGTCTAGATGATCCTGCAGTGCTTCTTTAACCAGTGTCTCCATTAATTTTCCTGGAACAGAAGTTGAACTCACAGGTCTATAATTACTTGTGTCAGCCTTTGATCCTCCCTTGTGAATTGGGGTCACATTTGCACATCTCCAGTCCATGGGTACATCCCCTGTGTTCAAGGAAGCTGTCATAATTATGACTAAGGGTTTGCTTACTTCCTTTGCTGCCTCCTTTAATATAACTGGATAGATCCCATCCACCCCAGGTGCCTTTCTTGTGTTTATCTTCAACAATTTCTCCTCCACTTTACTCTCAGTTATTACAAGATTCTCTAGCTTACTGCTAGAGTTGAATACACCTCTGGCATTCCCCTCGCTGAATAACTCCTCATGTGTGAATGTCAATGCAAAATATTCATTTAGTTTGTTAGCTATCTGAGCAGGGTCATCAACAGTTGACCCATCGATATCAAGTGGACCAATCTGATACATCCCCTTCCTTCTAGAGTTTACATAAGTAAAGAACTCTTTGCTGTTTTTCTTCGCATCCCTTGCCAAGGATCTCTCGTAATCTGCCTTCCCCTGCCTAACCTCCTTTGTAACTTGGTTACAGATCAACTTGCATCTATCATAGGCTTCTGTGTCACGTGATAATTTGTATGTATCCCATGCATTTTTCTTCTCTGCCATATGACTCATTAGTTCATCTGACATCCATTTAGGCCTAAACCTTGAACAATATTTCTTAGTTGGTATGTAAAGCCTGGTAGCCACCAAGATTAGTTCCTTGAATGCTTCCCATTTTGAGTTTGCTGTTGGTAACATCATCAGTTGATCCCACTGTATAGAATTTAAATACTGTCTCAGTCCATCGTAGTTGCTTTTATGAAAGCAATACCCCTTCCCTTTACCCCTAATGGTAGTTACCTCTTTGAGTAACTCCCACTTCAGAACACTGTGATCACTGCCACCTAGTGGTTCATTTATCTGCAGATTCTTAATGCATGAAGAATCACTACTGATAATCAAATCAAGAGTATTACTCCCTCTAGTTGCCTCCTGAACATGCTGATGTAGAAAACAATCATCTAATAAATCCACAAAAGCCTTGCTAGTGTGTGAGTGACCAGCCCCCAAATTCCAGTCAATATCTGGGAAATTAAAATCCCTCATTATAAGACTCTCTGATTTACTGGCCCACTCTATTTCTCTGTACCATTTCTGATTATACTCATCAGATTCATTAGGCCTATAGCACACTCCTACTCTCAATTTTGATCTCCCAATGCTTATGTCACACCAAACTGACTCGACACTGCACTGTCCAGCGATGTCGACTGGTTTCACTTCCTTGGATTTTATGTGTTTCTTAACTAATAGCATAACCCCTCCTCCCTTCCTATCCTGTCTATCCTTTCTGTAGACATTGTACTCCCCAAATTCCAGTTCTGCATTCCTTATATCTGTGTGACACCACGTCTCTGAAATCCCAACAATATCTGCCTATGATATTTTGAGCAATACCTCAAATTCATCAAATTTATTTACTAAACTCCTAGCATTGGTGTACACGCAAGTATACATGCACCTGCTCTTCCTCTTAGCCACCCTAACACAACCCATGTGTTCACTTGTACCCCCATGATTCCCAGCAGTCTCTGAAATATCCTGCATCTTATTTTCCAGGCTGCTGCTCATTCCAATAGGAGCAGTGCAAGAATCACTTTCTCCTCTGCCAGTGGCTACTGTTAATCTATTAATCCTTGTATCCCCCCAATCTAGCAGTTTTCCAACCCACCTAACACTGCCTCGATAGCATCAGCAAACATTCTTGCACCCTTTCTATTTAAGTGCATCCCATCCCTGTAGAAGCAGTCTCTCCTGTTAACAAGTACAGACCAGGCTGAAAAAAATTCTACCCCTTGAGCCCTGCACAATCTTTTCAGGTCCGAATCGATCGACAGGGCTCTCATCATATACTCCCTCCTATCGTGTCTGGCCAGAATTGCAGACACTTTCAAATTCAACCCTAATTCACGGCTTTTTTTCATCAGTGACCTGTACTTGTTAAGTAATTCCGCCGGTCTCCTACTCTTAACATCATTAGTGCCAACGTGTATACCATCATCAATATTATTTATAAATACAGAGAACAATAATGGACCCAACACTGAACCCTGAGGGACTCCACTAATAACATTAGTCCACGATGAGCAGTGTCCATTGATTACCACTCTCTGCCTTCTCCCCCTCAACCACCCCTTTATCCCTAGCATCAATTTGCCTCCAATGCCACACTGCTCCAATTTGTGCAGCAGTCTTTCATGTGCAACAGTATCAAAAGCCTTTCTAAGATCCAAGTATATAATATCAAAGTTATTCCCTGCATCCAGTTCTTTTGTGACTGCATCATAGCATCCAATCAAATTGGTCAGGCAAGACTTCCCCTTAATAAAACCATGCTGTGTTCGAGCTATAACTGAAGTCTTGTCTAGATGATCCTGCAGTGCTTCTTTAACCAGTGCCTCCATTAATTTTCCTGGAACAGAAGTTAAACTCACAGGTCTATAATTACTTGTGTCAGCCTTTGATCCTCCTTTGTGAATGGGGTCACATTTGCACATCTCCAGTCTATGGGTACCTCCCCTGAGTCCAAGGAAGCTCTCATAATTATGGCTAAGGGTTTGCTTACTTTCTTTGCTGCCTCCTTTAATATAACCCTGGGGTGGCTGGATAGATCCCATCCACCCTGGGTGCCTTTCTTGTGTTTATCTTCAACAGTTTCTCCTCCACTTTACTCTCAGTTATTACAAGATTATCTAGCTTACTTCCAGAGTTGAATACACCTCTGGTATTCCCCTCACTGAATATCTCCTCATGTGTGAATGTCGATGCAAAATATTCATTTAGTTTGTTAGCTACCTAAGCAGGATCATCAACAGTTGAACCATCAATATCAGGTGGACCAATCTGATTCATCCCCTTCCTTCTAGAGTTTACATAAGTAAAGAACTCTTTGCTGTTTTTCTTTGCATCCCTTGCCAAAGATTTCTCATAATCTGCCTTTGCCTGCCTATCCTCCTTTGTAACTTGGTTACAGATCAACTTATATCTATCATAGGCGTCTGTGTCACGTGTTAATTTATATGTATCCCGTGCATTTTTCTTCTCTGCCATATGTCTCATTAGTTCATCTGATATCCATTTAGGCCTAAACTTTGAACAATATTTTTTAGTTGGTATGTAAAGCCTAGTAGCTTCCAAGATAAGTTCTTTGAATGCTTCCCATTTTGAATTTGCTGTTGGTAACATTCTCATTTGGTCCCACTGTATAGAATTTAATAAAATGTGTGCTTGTGATGTGTTCATAGTGTGTCTCTGCCTTTACGGTGTTGTTTTTTCAGTTGCTACACACATGCAGCTTTGTTTATGTGTATCAAGTGTGCTTTATTCCCTAAAAATGAGTAAAATACTTAAAAGGTGTGAAAAGGAAGCGTCCTTGTGAAGACACTATGGGTACCTCCCCTGAGTCCAAGGATGCTCTCATAATTATGGCTAAGGGTTTGCTTACTTCCTTTGCTGCCTCCTTTAATATAACTGGATGGATCCCATCCACCCCAGGTGCCTTTCTTCTGTTTATCTTCAACAGATTCAGAGAGAAAAAGAAAAGCAATATCGATAAACAGAGGTGGACTGGGTCAAAAATTCTTACCCGGGAAAATTTGTATTGGCCTCATAGCATTTATGGCCAAAATCACTCCGGCCCACCGGGGTTTCCCCGGTAAGGCTTATGGCCAGTCCGCCTCTGTCAATAGAGAAAAAATATGAAATTGTGAAATGCTTTGAGCAAAATGAAAGAACATGTGATATAGCACGTGCTACAGCCCTAAATGTGGTAATGTCGAGAATTACAAAGAATGCAGAGAAAATAACAACTTTCATAGCAGGAACAACTCAAAGTGTAATTAAAATCCATTAGATTAAAACACAAAGAATTGAAAGAGATGGAACGGCTGTCATCTGTTTGATGACAGCCGTTCCATCTCTTCGTAAAAACAAGTTTGCTTACGATAGAAGCAAAAGCATTAGCAATATTTCATTACATAATAGTTGTGATAAAATACGTAAGTATTTTATTACGATAATTTATTGTGTTTGGTAATGTTTTGGTTACAAATGTGTGTTCAATCTTGGATGGTCGGCACCTAACCCTATTTTTCCCATAGGGCCTGTTGTTTGTATTGCACGATTTTGCATTGCACAAGGGTTTCTAGGAACACACTATCGCGCTATACGAGGACTGACTGTACTTCAGACCTCAATATTTCAATAAACCATGTCTCTGCATAGTTCCACCTGCTGCTCTGATATCTACTGTTTGCCAATAATGATAATGTAGAGAGCAGGATTGGCTGAGAAAAATCAGGCTACTTTTGGAATTGCTGTACACTTCATTCAGAAACACATATGTATCACAGTAGAAAATTTTTGTTAATGAAAGCCTCAACTCTTGAAAGGATTTATTATGAAACATATACCACAGGCCATGTTTAGCCTAAAGGTGGTTTTTCATTTGTAAAGATAAAAATGTTTATGCCCAGAACTTTTTTTTTATACTCGTTGAGGGAAAGAGAAACAAGAAAGGGATGTACCACTGGAGCCTGTCATCAGTTAGTTGTGCAAAACTTGTGTTTTGTCTTGAACTAATAGGTAAGAGCTACATTGTTTTCATGAACAGTTAGTTTGCAACTCCTGCACTATTTTTGGGACTGCAACAGTATGGATTTACAGCTTCTAGAACTGTGAATCTACACAGAAATAAAATGTCAAAAGAACTAACATCTACTAAAGAGAAGAGAGTTGTTCTTTGCTACACATGAGGCAGCTTACCCTCAATAAGGTGGCATGATAAAAAGGATGTTTCAGTGCTGTCTACAAACCAACAAGGAACAGTAAGTAATACTTGTAAAATTGATATAAACACAAAAGATGTGAGGAAACCAGATGCTACAATTGTACACAATTCCATTGAGGGTGTAGTGGACATGTTAGATTAAAAATGAAACTATATGAGTGCCTCAGAAAAAGTGTTAGATAGTACAGAACTTTTCTTTCATGTAATGGGCATGCTAATAATAAATGCACAAATTGTCTATCAAAAAAATTAGTGGGCAAGAGGAATCTTTTGATCTGTGGATTGTTAGAAAAGTTTCAGTGGAAAGTACATTGACACTTTTCAGAGAGGAAGATGATTACAAACTGATCTGGCTGCTCATCTCATAGAAAGACACTTCCCCGCACATATTAAAGCAATTGCAAAAAAAAAAAAAAGTTTCCAAGCAGAGTCAGTGAAAGGTGGGAACAAAAGAATGTGGGTGCATTCCTCTGCATCCAGAATGCTGTTTTGAGATTTATCATACTAAAAGAAGGTATGAAAAAGAAAATATTTGTTTTTAGCATTATTCTATAATTGAATATTACCAGTAAATCTTATTTATGTACAGTAAAATGTGGTAACTGGTTCTTTTTTTTTTTTTTTTTTTTTTTTTTATATAAACAAAATAAACTGTATAGGGCACAAAAAGTGAATTTTAAGTCACCACTGAAAGGGTTAATTACAGTTTTACTGAACTCTCATTAAAATTTATAATAATCATGGCCTTCTTCCTCTCTGCCCCCAGAAGGTTTAAGAAAGATAAAAACTTGAATTATTTTATGTTTTGATATAAGCTTTAATGGTAGTTTTTGTCAATTTGCATTTTCAAGAACCTTACATGCAAACAAATGCAGATGAATCACTAGTGTGCAAATTCCTGCTATTTCATTGGCAGGCATCCAGATGTAGTTTTCTCCAATAGCTTCACAAATTTTGTGAATAATATCATCATAAATGTCATTAGATCATTAAAATAATTTTACCTCAAGGTAGATTCATCTGGAATGTTTGATATGTACAATATTTTTAACTTTTTGAAAGGGATATTGCCGATCTTTGAAAAGTCAGTTTTCAATGCTTTTTCCACAGTTGTGTGATGTTATGATTATTATTATTATTAGCCATACAGTGCAAGGGAGCCTGAGGCTTATGCTGCACCAGCCAAAAAAAATTTCCAAGTTACCCTGAGAGAGAGAGAGAGAGAGAGTGTCAGAAGTAGAAGTGAATCACCAAAAAAGAGAAGAATGATGATATCCAGCTCAGGACCCTAGGTGTGCCGGGCCCTTACTCACCATGTTGCAGAGAAGAAAAATGTACGGGATGCATATAAATTATCAGGTGATATGTAAGCTTTTGATAGATATAAACTAGTCTGCAAGAGGAGGTTAGGCAAGCCAGAGCAGATTATGAGAAGGCTCTGACAAAGAATGCCAAGAAAAGCAGCAAAGATTTCTTTTCTTATAATAACAGAAGAAAAGGGTTAAATCAGTGTCCACTTGATGGTGATGGTTTACTTATTAATGATCCTGTTTTGGTTGCTGACAAACTGAATAGACAGTCATTTTGAATCCATTCACGCATGAGGAGTTCTTTAGTGAGAGGAATTCTTAAAAATCTAACATGAAGCTAAATTATTTTGTGTTAACTGAGAGAAAAGTGTTTGTTGAAGCTTAATATAAAAAAGGTGCCTGGGTGTAAGGGATCTATCCAATTATATTAATGGAGGCAGCAAAGGAGGTAAGCAAATCCTTAGCCATAATTATGAGAGCATCTTTGGATTCAGGGGAGTGTCCCATTTTTGGATTTAGGAAATGTCCCAATGGACTGGAGATGTGCAAATGTACCTCCATTCACATAAGCTGGATCAAAATCAGAAGAGTGATGAATAATTACAGACCTGTTAGCTTAATTTCTCTTCCAGGGAATATAAGGCACTCTGGTTAAGAGATCATTAGCATTAGTTGATGCTAATGATGCTAAAAAAAAAAAACCCTTCCCATTTGACCCATCCAGTCACTCCAAATGCCTGTCCAGCTCAGCTCTAAACCTATTCAAGGCACCAACCCCATAACAACAGACAGAAGTCTGCTCCAGCACCTGCCACAACTCCCCCATCCAAATCCACGTGCCCTCAGGCTCCCGAGGCACTTCCATAGCCAGGTGGGCAGGAGCAGCAGTGTGTAGCACACGCTTCTTGATTAGACCATGGTTCGAACCCGTGGCCACCAAATACGGAGGATGTGGAAAAGTCAGGGAATGACCACTGCATATCCCCTGAGCAATATGGCCTTAGTTGCTAATGCTCCTAATAATAACAACAACAACAACAACAACTCTCAGGCTCCCAACCTGAGCAAGCAAAAGAACTTCATCAGCACCAAGCCCTCTTGAGCCACTCAAGGTCCCACACACACACCTAAACCAGATCACCCCACAGGCTCCCAGCCCCCAAATGCTGAAACCCGCAGAACCCCCCCCACCGCAAGATCCCTCCCACCAATCCTGCTGCCCCTCCCTCTCCACATCCCCAATAATGAGGCCTCCAAACCTGCCACAGCACTCAAGGTGCAGCTCGACCACTGCCCTACACAATGGGACAATCACCTCCCTATCCCTGCTAGCAAAATTAGAACCATCTAGACAGGAATGCATAGATTTGTTAAGGGACAATATTGTGTGACCAGTCTGTTTGAATATTATGATGCAGTAACAAAAATAAAATGAATATAAAAAATTTTGATATCATATTGGCATTAACAAATGATGCAAGAAAGGAAGCTTATGTAGCATCAGGGAAAAAAAAAAAGCCTTCTCATTTCACTTATCCATACCCTCCAACAGTCTGTGTGGGTCTTACTTGAATTCATTCAAGCTCACACTTTCACAACATCAGATGGAAGTCCGTTCCAGCACTCAACCACCCGCTGGCTTAAAGCAAATTTTCATATTATTCTGCAACCATCTTTCCTCAATTTGAATCTATGCCCCCTCCTGTGCATAGTCTGAGCAAGAATCCCATCAGCATTGAGCCTGCTAAATCCATTCAAAGACTTAAGCACCTCAATCAGACCACCTTGCATGGTCCCAGTCTCCAGATGCTGCAATTTGCAGAATTGAATCCTTTCCCTGCAAGAGCAGTTCTTTGTTCCTTTCACCATTCTCACTGCCCATCTGTCAGTAATCCAGCAGCTTAACATCCTTCCCAAAATGAAGCCTCAATACCCATATGCAGCACTCAAAGATGCAGCCTGACCTTTGCCTTGGTGAATGGAATAAACACCTCCTTATACCTACTTGCGAAATTCCTATATATCACTGACAAAACCCAATGTGCTGTCCTGGCTGCCAAAATTTCCTTCAATTTGAATTCCTAATTTAACCTGAAATGGTTTCCTTCATGTTTATTTTGGTCTTATACCTACAGGTATCCCCACTATCACCACTGTGAAACACGCAGAGTTGAGCTGACATTCCAGGTGCCCCATGCCACCATTCATCAGACACATATACTACTGTAATAGTACCACTATTATGTTAGGATATGACTATATCCTAACAGATTTCTCATGAGTGCTACTGAATGCAACTCTGCAATATACATTGCAGAGTTTCATTCAATAGAATTAGTCTTGGATCATATGGGCACCGACCATTACCAGTGTTGTATTATACCATTTTGCTTATTGGGGGCTTGAAGTGGTGAAACCCATGTTTAGTTTTTAGAGAAAAGTTTCCAGCATCCCCTTCCTCCCCATGTCCCTAAACCCATGAACAGTACTCAGTATTGGAGTTTTCATTAAAAAAAAAATTTATGCGCAGATTCCTTAAGTACTTTGTAGACTTTATCGGTGATAGCCTCTCTCTTTGAGTGTCATTTTGATATCTGCTTCTGCTGAATCCCTAGCCACGTTGTGATTAGGGAAAATTATTTGGGTAATCCCGCAACCAAATGAAAAATTTCCACAAATAACCATAGTCTTGTTGTCTTATAGAGACCACAGGCAATAATATGTAATAAGTTATATTTCCAGTGCCAAAATTCATAGAGTGGTCAGATTACAAATAAATTATATCATATTAAGCCTATAATCACACCACGATGGCAGTCTAGTCTATGCAAGGATTGTAAGGAGAAAGTTGTTCTTCTCTACTCCACACAGGACACAGTCATATTGCTTATTCTTTTCTGCTGAGGGCTAATGGCCCACCTTGGTTAACTATTTTAACCATTAGACACACTCTTATTGAAAGTCCTGACTTTATCCATACCGAACATTTATGTTTTAGAACTTTTAACTATCTGACCGAGACATATACACTCAATCAGATTTTATCTGATTGAGTGTATATGGCATTATCATTGAGTGTATATGGCGTTATCATTGAGTGTATATGGCTTTATCAATATACATAATTTTGATTTTTCTGCATATAGGTGCATTTAAACCTATATGCTAAGAAGCCTATTGTCTTCTCCATGTCCATCTGCAGGTAACAGAGGGATTTCCACTTGATGAATTTTCATTAAATTTTGTAATTGGGCTTGTTAAAAACTCTTGTCAAGTCAACCAAATTTTTTTTAAAATGACAAATATAGATCTGGCAATTGTTATTTTTTTTTTTTTTCATACAATTTGTATGGAAAAGAGAAATTCCTAGATGAAACTATAGTTTTAATGTAGTATTGGTAGCTTTAAGCAGTCCACACATGCTTCACATGTATTGTTATGCAAGACTCATAAAAGTGATGCTGCTTGTGAAAAAGATACATATATACAGAGAGAAAAGAGACTTAAAAAAGAATAATATGGGAGGAGAGTAATAAATATTATACAGTTGTAATTAAACTGAATGCTACATTTAGAGAACATAAACATATAGAGTTTTATTAAGTGTTCTATAAAGTTATAATCATAGTAATTAATTGATAATGAGAACTATACAGTCAGTCCTTAGCATTAGCATTAGCATTAGTAGAGGCATATGATGCAAGAAAGCAAGCTTATTCAGCATCAGCCAAAAAAAAAACCCACTACCATTTCACCCCTCCGTTCGTTCGAAATACCTGTCCAGTTGAGCTTTAAATTTGTTTAGGCTATCAACTTCAACAACAAGTGATGGAAGTCGGTTCCACCAACCAACCACCCGCTGGCCAAAGGCAAATTTCCGCACATCTATCCGACATCCGTCCTTCCTCAATTTGAATTTATGCCCTCTCAGGTGATTATTCTGAGCAAGATGAAGAATCCCATTGGCATTGAGCATGCTCAAACCATTCAAAGCCTTATACACCTCTATCAGATCACCTCGCCGGTGCCTAGTCTCCAGACTGTAATTTGCAAAACTTAAGCCTTTCTTCGTAAGAGCAACCCTTTGTTCCATTTACTAATCTTGTTGCCCTTCTCTGTACCCGTTCCAGCAGCTCTACATCCTTCTTGAAATGAGGCCTCCAGACCTGTATACAGTACTCAAGATGTGGCCTAACCATTGCCTTATACAAGGGAATAATCACCTCCTTATCCCTGCTAGAAAAATTCCTGTATATCATTGACAAGACACCATGAGCTACTCTTGCAGCTCGTCTGCACTGCTCAGAGAACTTCATATCTGCCTGCACAATTACCCCCAGGTCCTTTTCATTCTCCACCACTGTCAGTGTAGTACCACAGAGTTGATACGTTGCTCTGGGGTTACTGTTTCCCATATGTAGTACTTTACATTTGTCAATGTTAAACTTCATTTGCCACCTCTCAGCCCATCTGTTCAACCTTTCCAGATCCTGTTCCAGCAGCATAGCGTCAGTAGTGTCCTTAACGACCCTGCCAACCTTTGTATCATCTGCAAACTTGGACATTAAACTTGATATCCCATCATCAATATCATTCATAAACACCGAAAACAACAACGGACCCAACACTGAACCTTGAGGAACTCCACTAATAACATTAGTCCACGTTGAGCAGTGTCCATTGATTACCACTCTCTGTCTTCTGCCACTCAACCATCCCCTTATCCATAGCAGCAAATTGCCTCCAATGCCACACTGCTCCAATTTGTGCAGCAGTCTTCCATGTGCAACAGTATCAAAAGCCTTTCTAAGATCCAAATATATAATATCAAAGTTATTCCCTGCATCCAGTTCTTTTGTGACTACATCATAGTATCCAATCAAATTGGTCAGGCAAGACCTGCCCTTAACAAAACCATGCTGCGTCTGAGCTATAACTGAATTCTTGTCTAGATGATCCTGCAGTGCTTCTTTAACCAGTGCCTCCATTAATTTACCTGGAACAGAAGTTAAACTAACAGGTCTATAATTACTTGTGTCAGCCTTTGATCCTCCTTTGTGAATTGGGGTTACATTTGCACATCTCCAGTCTATGGGTACCTCCCCTGAGTCCAAAGAAGCTCTCATAATTATGGCTAGGGGCGTGCATACTTCCTTTGCTGCCTCCTTTAATATAACTGGATAGATCCCATCCACCCCAGGTGCCTTTTTTATGTTTATCCTCAACAATCTCTCCTCCACTTTCCTCTCAGTTATTACAAAATCATCTAGCTCACTGCCAATGTTTACTTTACCTACATCATTCTCTTTCCTGAATAACTCCTCATGCGTGAATGTAGATGCAAAATACTCGTTTAGATTGTTAGCCACCTGAGCAGGATCCTCAACTGTTGAACCATCAATATCCAGTGGACCAATCTGATTCATCCCTTTCCTTCTCGAGTTCAAATATGTAAAGAACTCTTTTCTGTTTTTCTTTGCATCCTTTGCCAAGGATTTTTCGTAGTCTGCCTTTGCCTGCCTAATCTCCTTTGTGACTTGGTTACAGACCAACTTATATCTATCATAGGCTTCCATGTCACCCATTAATTTGTATGTATCCCATGCATTTTTCTTCTCTGCCACATGTCTCATTAGTTCATCTGACAACCATTTAGGCCTAAACCTTGAACAATATTTCTTAGTTGGTATGTAAAGCCTGGTAGCCTCCAAGATTAGTTCCTTGAATGCTTCCCATTTTGAGTTTGCTGTTGGTAACATCATCAGTTGGTCCCACTGTATAGAATTTAAATACTGTCTCAGACCATCATAGTCGCCTTTACGAAAACAAAAACCCTTCCCTGTACCTCTGATGGTAGTTACCTCCTTGAGTAAATCCCACTTCAACACACTGTGATCACTGCCACCTAGTGGTTCATTTATCTGCAGGTTCTTAATGCATGAAGAATCACTACTGATAATCAGATCAAGAGTATTGCTCCCTCTTGTTTCCTCACGAACATGCTGATGAACATCCTTGTATAACATGCGTTTACATTACATGAATTCGATCATTACATGATTTATAAATAGGGGAACGATGTCACATATAACACGAAAAACCGAATTCGGTTATGCATAATTTGGCTTTGTGGTTACAAGAAATGGCAGTCTAATGTGGCAGAATCACAACGGCTGAACGCAACACTTACTGCATTGTTTACTCAGTTTCTACACGTGCACTGCTTTGTGTGTATGAAACGTGCCTCCTCATTTTTGTTTTTTTATACTGTAATTGTGCTTTATTCCCTAAAAATGAGTAAAATACTTGAAAACTATGTGAAAAAGAAGCATGCTGATGAAGATACTGCAGATTCATAGAGAAAAAGAAAATCATTTAAGGTAAAGAAAGCCAACATGAGAACCACATCAAACTACAGGAAACTTGCTGGACAAACTGGTTTGCCACTATTACTGTTTCTCCCTGCATTCTCGGTAAACAGACGGTTTACCAAGATTGTGGCAGTAGAAGTAGAGAACTATATATTGATTGACATGTTGGTGTAACAGACAAAGTTAGGAAACTTTATTTCCTAACTTAACCTTTAAGGCTAGGTTAGAAAATAACATAACCTAACTGCTGAGAATAATTAGAAAGAATGCAGAGAAAATAAAAGCAACTTTTATAGCAGGAACAACTTAAAATGTAACAAAAGACAATAGATCAAGACACAAAGAACTGGAAGAGATGAAACATCTGTTATCTGTTTGGATAGAAGATCAAACAAAGAAGAGATCTGGAACAAGTTTGCGGCAAAAGCATTAGCAATGTTTTATTTTATTTTTCTTTATTTTTTATTTTTTTATGAAAACCCCAAACACTAGAGGTATTACAACCTATAGTACTTAGTACCGTGCTTAGGATGGGGATTGAGAAGATGTTGATATTTGTTGATGTTAGACTTCAACTTCTGTAGACTGTAATTTTCAGGAAATATGTATAAAGGAAGGTTGTTCCAGAAAACAGCAGTTGAATGGATAAACAAGGAAGATGTAAAGTTGGTTCTGTGAGTTTGAAGTTGGACAGTAAATGGATGTTGGTTGGTGGCGGCACGTGTTCGGACTGTTTTGAAAGAGAGAGCTTGAATTATAGACGCCAATTCAGAAGAACAGTGCCCATGGAAGTATCTGTAGAAAAGGCATGCATCAGAAACAGTACATCTATGAGACAGCAAGTGGAGAGACTCAGTTAGAGATGAGTCATTAATTAGCCTCATTGCCCTCTTCTGAACGGAATCTAGAAGCCTGAGAGAGGTTTTGGGGGCACCGCCCCAGATGTGGAAATAATATTCCATGGTAGGGCGGATTTGCAATTTGTACAGAGTGAACAGCTGTTTGGTAGAAAGGTAACACCGAGAGCGAAAGAGAAAACCAAGTTTTTTAGATGCAGAGGAAGCAATATTTGTAATGTGCTTGTGCCAAGAGAAATTAGAAGTCAGAGTAATCCACAAAAGAGATATATCATCTTGCCTAGAAATAAGTGTCACCAAAGATAAGCATAGGAGCAGAAGAATCCTTTTTGCGAGATATAAGACAAGACTGAGTTTTAGAAGGATTGAAATCAACTAAGTTGTCTTTTCCCCAGTGGAGGCTTACCTGGAAATCGGCATTTAAGGAACTGGTAGCAGATATTCGAGAAATTGAAGGTTTCTCGAATTGGAAAGTGGAATGCAATGTGCTGTCATCAGCAAAACTATGGATAGGATTTCCACTCAATGGAAGAAGGTCATTAATATACAAGAGGAAAAGAGTAGGAGAAAGTACTGTACCTTGGGGGACACCAGCATTAGTGGAGAAGTTAGAAGATAGACAGCCATCTACCATCACCCTCAGTGAGCGATACAAAAAACAGTTGGCAAACCATAAGATGGAAGCTTGTTTAGAAGACCTTTATGCCAAACACGATCAAAAGCCTTTGAGATGTCAAGAGCAACTACTTGTGTTTGCCACTTGTGTTTTCCATTGAATTTGTCCATAAATGGGTAACATAAGCCAGAATATCACCAGTGGATCGATCTAACGGAATCCATACTGGCGATCGTTGATCAGACGGAAGGTTTCAAGGTAGTTTAAGAGTTGGCGGTTAATTGATTTCTCCATTACTTTACAAAGAGTAGAAGTAATTGCAATGGGACGATAATTGGACGGGAGGGATTTGTCACCCTTTTTTTTTGCTCATATCCAGCCAGGAACTGGCTGGATATGAGCAAATTTCCAAGCAGAAGGAAAAACACCTTTGGATTAAGAAAGTGAAAAAAGGTGGCAAAGAACAGGAGTAAGTTCAGGAGCACAGATTTTGAGAACAAGTGGGGAAATACCATCAGGACCTTGAGCTTTCTTAGCATCAATATCCTTCTGATATCCTTTTGACGGAAGACCACAGGAGGCATTAAATGGAGCGTGTTGGGAATGGTGGGAGGTGTTTTACCAAGATCATTAATACACGAGTTGGAAGAAAAATGGGATGCTAACAGGTCAGCTTTATCCTTGGCTGAAGAGACAACAGAACCATCTGGTTTTGATAGGGGTAGGAACAGAGATGGACAAAAGTTGTGGCCAATAGCTTTGGCAAGAGACCAGAATGCTCGGCTACCATTACGGCAAGAAGCAAGTTTTCTACTCTTAGCCTGTTCAAAGTCTACTTTGGACTGGTTAATAACTGCTTTACAATTATTGCGAGTTTTGGAGTAGGCAGAAAATGAATAAAACTAAGAATTGGAAACAAACCAATTACGATATGCAATGTTCTTCTCTTGAACAGCCTCAGCACATTTATTGGAAAACCAGGGTTTAGATAAAGGATGAGATTTTAAAGTGGAGTGTGGAATAAAGGATTCCATTCCTACAAGAATAATTTCACTGAAACGATCTGAGCAAACATTTACATCAGAAGTTTTGAAACAGTAGTAGTAGTAGTAGTAGTGGCATGTGATGCAAGAAAGCAAATGTATGAGCTTATGCAGCATCAGCCAACAAAAAAAAAAAAAAAAAAATCACACCATTCCCTCCAAATGCCTGTCCAGTTCCTCCTTAAATTTATTCAACCTATCAACTTTCACAACGACAGATGGAAGTTTGTTCCAGCAATTAACCACCCGCGGGCTAAAGGCAAATTTCCGCACATCTATTCTACATCTGTCTTTTCTTAATTTGAATTTATGCCCCCTTAGGTTCATAATCTGAACAAGTGGAAGAATCCCATCAGAATTCAACGTGCCCAACCCATTCAAGGCCTTATATACCTCAATCAGATCACCGCGCAGGTGCCTAGTCTCCAGCCACTGCAATTTGCAGAACTTAATCCAGTAATTCAACCAAGGAAAAGAAATCTCACAGGCCATCCCATTTTGCATTCTTGTAATGCCAAACAATACGAGTTGGGGAATAGCCATGAGATAAAGGATCCATTGGAGAAGAGACAATCACCAAGTTGTGATCTGAGGTGCCTAAAGGACCACTCACTTCAAGCGTGTTGGCTGTAGTATGGTTAGGATTGTCCATTATTTTTGTAGGTAAATGAACAATCTGTGCAAGGTCATTAGTAATTGCAAAAGCCTCAGCAGCTCGACCAGTTGGGTTGGTGTGACTAGAAAACGGAAGCCAGCTGGATTTGTGAACATTAAAATCACCAAGGAAAATTACCTCACTGTTAAGAAAGTTGGATTGGAGAAAGTCAAGTTGCAAAGAGACGAATTTAAAGAGCTCCTAATGATTAGTGGAGTTGGGAGAAGGGTAGAGACAACAGATGAATTTGACACAATGAGGTACAGAGATTTTAAGCCAGATGAGATCGAAAAGAGGAGATTCCAAATTACCAAGGGAATATCGGATTGAACATATGCTCAAGTACCACCTTTGAGGCGAAAGGAATCATACAGCAAATAATTTGGGCAACTGAGATGAGCAGTAGTTGAATCTACTGATAACTGAGATTCTGTCAGAAAAAGTACATGGGGTTTGGCAGACTGCAAGTGGAAATGGACATCATTGAGATTAGAATTGAGACCACGTATATTTGTGAAATGAACTAGGAAGTGTTTGGGAGGTTTAGATCTTTTCGCAGATAAGCTTACTCTATTAATTTGACAATTCACAGTGTATTCAATAGTAAGAAAAGGTGGAGGGGACATGTGGTATGAAGTAATGAAATTTTTGGACATGCATACACATGGTAAGAATATACCCAGATCCTTGACATAACGTGGCCTCGACAATGCCCCCCACATACACACTACTCAAACTCCCTCCAGTAACTATCTGGCATAGCAGAGGTAGCAAGATTATACACTAGCTGATCTGGAAGCCTCCTAAAGAGTTACCAATAGGTTCGCTCCAGCGTACTAAATAGCAGCCGGCCTGAGAACACCGTTCTAGAGCTGTACCCTCGAAATGTAAGGAAGATTGGATCTCACCATGATGTTCACCATAACCTCAAAAGTCATCCGTCATATTGCATGATGGAAGAGATGAGGAAGGGTTGACCTGAACTTAGCTCTGGAGACTAAACATGGGTGCCACCACTTCAAGTCTCCAATAAGCAAAGTGGTAGTATTGCACCGGTTGATGAGGGTCATCTACCTACCACCTAGTATTACCTGGTAACACAGAGGGGCGGCATTCCTCCGTGTGGTGTGGGCGCCACACCTCGACCCCCGCTTATGTTGGTTCACACCTGTGTGGTCACCCACAGTGTGCTTGTGCACAGAGGTTATACCCAAGATTACTAACAGTCCCACCATCGTGAAGGTGCAAGCAGAGGATGTGGTTGTCACAGACCGTCCGGACTTTGCCGAAATTGGGTCCACTTGACTTGAATGTCACCCGAATATCAGTTCCATCTGCGTTTCAGCAAGTACAGCTTGTCTGGCATATCTGAGAGAATGTCTGTGATAACCTCAAGGACCCAATGAAAACCTCAAGGACCAAGGATTATTATGTAAATATCATAATAAAATACAGGTCGACCATCAGTAATTTGATTCCACTTCTAATTCGGACATAATTTCCACGAACGTAATTTCGAATTTCCCAGGTCATTGCATCGACCTGCCACTACTGTTTTTGTGGCAATGGTTGCAGCATCAGCTGTTGGCACGAACTTGTAAACACTGGCAAGCCATTCCCACTTGTTTTTCTGCATTTATTATTATTATAACCTGCTCACATTTAGCCCCAGCCATGGTTCCAATGCATAAAAGAAGTGCCTTTCATGATGTAAAGCACAAACACTGTACATTGTCCATAACAAATAAAGTTGAACTTCTGAAAAAACTCGACAGCTGTGTGTCTGTGAGAAGTTTAACTCTTCTTAATTGTAAATTTCAGCAAGTTCTCTCTATTCCTCTTATTTTGGTAAAATAAAATTATGGCTTTCTCAGAGCGAATTGTAACAGGTTAACAAAACATAAATTTTATGTTTTGTTTCAACTGAAGAAGGTTGTCTAACCAACCGAAAGCTTTGTATGTTTTTATTTATTAAACCTGTTACAATTCGCTCTGAGAAAGCCGTAATTTTATTTTACCAATATGAATCCGGAGCACATAGACCTTTTTAACCATATCCTCTTATTTTAATAACTTTCTTTTAGCCATTCCTCTTTAGATTTTTTTTTTACAACACACTAGTACAAACTTCCGTAAAAACACAACACAATATGATGCATAATACAGTGTGCTAATGAACTTGCTTTCAGAAAATCTCTAACAATACTGACAAACTTATTGCGATGTTTGACAGTTTATTTTATCGCAGTTAGTTTTGTTGCAGCACTCACTGCGCATGCAATAAACTAATCGCAAACGACATTCATATGTATGCCGTAATAGCGTCACACGTATGTGACCGACACGGTTTCTCAAAAATAAAGTAACCTCGTCGGCCACATATATGCAGTATAAAAAAAGGCTTTTTTTTTTTTTTTTTGTTTGATATTTTAAACGAAAAAATGACAACACTGATATTACAATATTTATTTTAGAATTATTTGCTAAATATTTTTTGGTCCCTGGAGAATTTTTTTTTCTTAAACTAGCTTGGCAGTCAATGTGTTAAAGGTAGGATGAGGTGGTTACCTGTTTGGGTAACCACCTTGTCTGGCATATCTGTGAGAATGTCTGTGACAACCTCAAGGACCAAGAATTATTACGTAAAAATCATAATAAAATACAGGTCGACCATCAGTAATTTGATTCCACTTCTAATTCGGACATAATAACTGTATGTAACTGTATGTGCTAAATCTCCGGATTAGTGATGGTCAACCTGTACTTACATATCTTATTACGATTATTTATTGCATTTGTAACCAAATGCAATAAATAATCGTAATGGTTTTGGTTACAAATGTGTTCAACTTTGGGTATTTGGCACCTAACCGTATATTGCACGATTTTGCACTGCACCAGGGTTTCTAGGAACATAACTACCGTGTTATACGAGGACTGACTATATTTTCCTTTCATTTCTATTAACTGCAGAAAAAAAGTCATTCAATTAAAGAAAAAAAAATAACTCACTTGAAACATAATGCACTGCATACATTAACTAACTTGTTTTTTGCACATTTTGATGTGGTGAATTATTTGTAGGCTACCTATTAATCTTAATCTGGGGCTTGGTATACCATGATCTATGTTGTCTGGATGATAATAATAATAAAACATTATTATTATCATCCAGACTTGAAAGCAATATTCCAAGTGCAGTCTAACCATCATCTTGTATAGAGGGATTGATTTCCATCTGCCTACTAGCAACTAGTGCAAGCAGAGGATTTGGTTGTCACAGACCGTCCGGACTTTGCCGAAATTGGGTCCACTTGACCCAATTTCGGCAAAGTGATACCCCGACTTACGTGAACTCGGAGTTACGCGGTTCTTGATTTTTTTCGTTTGGTGTATATCTAAAATTAGCTTACCAGTGATTTGGAAGTCAAATCATTAAGCTTGGGTGACAGCTTCCATTTTTGAGGACTGGTTTGGTCACCACTTCATACCTGAAGTCGAACGTTATTGCAAGTCTAAACAGATTCCATTTAAAGTGATGCTTCTTATTGACAATGCACCCAGTCACCCTCCTGCCATTCTAATTAATTTCAACCTACATGTGAAAGTTGTGTTTTTACCTCCAAACCCAACCAGCTTGCTTCAACCGATGGACCAGGGAGTCATCAAAACATTCAAGGCCTACTACACAAGGTGTTCGTTTGCACGTCTGATTGAAGCTATGAGACAAAATAGTGAGATATCTGTTAAAGACTTTTGGAAACAATTCAATGTTTTAGATGCCGTAAGAATCATTGAAGAATCTTGGGATGAAATTCACAAAAAAAACATTGAATGGTCTCTGGAAGAAACTTTGTTCATTTTTTTTTCAAAAACAAGACGAAAACAACGCCAGAAACTGATCATGTCGCTCATGTGATAGAAGAAGTTGTTAATCTTGCCAGGCAATTAGATTTGGAAGTCAATGGTGATGATGTCAATGAGCTGTTGGATTCACATAGTCAGGAGCTGACAATGAATGAGCTCATAGAGATGCGTGAGCAAAACGTCACTGAAGTATCTGACACTTCAGACCCAGTTCCATCAGAAAAGCACATGACAATTGCAAGTTTGACAGAAGGTCTCAGCTCAATTGAAAAGGGCTTAAAAATTTCAGAAAACATAGACTCCAACAAAGAACGCATTATAGATACAAACCAAGGAATAAAAAAATTAACTTGCTACGAAGAAATTCTGCATGAAAAGAAGGCGCTGTGTCGTCAGACGAATTTGTTAGATTTTATGAAGCTATCAACATCAAAATAACTTTTTTACTAATTTCAATTAATATGTATAAATAACTGCAATTTTATTAAATATTTTTCTTCTAAACTAGTGTTTTTGTTAGTCCTTGGTCCCAATTAAACAAAATTTATATGTATTTATATGCAAAGTTGTACCCTGACTTACGCGAATTCGACTTAAACGATTTTCGTCAGACCCACCTATCGCGTAACTTCGGAGTATTACTGTACTATAAACCAAGCACACGCTCTATTCCTTCCTGTCCACTTGTTTACGCTGCATGGAAAATTTCATGTCCGATTGAAATTACAACACCTAAGTTTTTTTCATGTTGAATCACTTTTAGCACTTTTCCCCAGTTTATATTTGACTTGAGGATTTTTTTTTTTTTTTTTTTTTGACCATGTATGCAATTGATCTAAGTCTTTTGCCTAGCATTCCTAGCTCAAGTAACTACTTTCCCACCTACAAATCAAGCAAACTTTTTCAGCTTCATATCAGATTGAATCATCAATATCATTTATGAATTTAGAAATAGGAGGAGGGACCCCCTCTGGTCCACTTGAAGACTGATCATTTATGACAACCCTCTATCTCCCTATATTTTAGCAGCCTGTAATCCAGTATAAGATCTTACCATAAATCCCAGTTTGTTCTAGTATATATAAGACTTCCGTGAGAGATGGTATTAAGAGTTTTACAAAAGTGTAGATATATAATTTTAACTGCATCCAACTGTTTAATGACGACATCATAGTAATTTGGCATAAAGGTCTTCTAAACAAGCTTCCATCTTATGGTTTGCCAACTGTTTTTTGTAATTGGTTATCTAGTTTTCTCTCTGACCGCTCACTGAGGGTGATGGTAGATGGTCCCCTGTCTTCTAACTTCTCCACTAATGATGGTGTTCCACAAGGTTCAGTTCTTTCCACCACTCTTTTCCTCTTGTATATTAATGACCTTCTTCCATTGACCAGAAATCCTATCCATAGTTTTGCTGATGATAGCACATTGCATTCCACTTTCCAGTTTGAGAAACCTCGCCCTGCTCAATCAGCTTCAACTTCTTGAATATTCGCTGCCAATCTCCGGGTAATTCTCCAGTGGGGTAATGACAACTTAGTTGATTTTAGGGCATTTTAGTAGTGATTATAGGTAAAGCATTGAAATGCTAAAGGTAAAAAAACTTGAAATAAGAATACTTTCAGAATATGAAATTTAGAGTAACATATTTTGGCAGCTCCATAACATTTATCATAAATATCATTAGCACAATATCATTTATCATAAACTGTAATTATACAGGTATTTGTTATTAGCTGTACTTTCATGAATTTCTTTGACAAGTACATTAAGCATGACCATGGGCCCCGGCAGGATATTTTGAATGGGGTAACAGGAAAAAATATCCCATTTTCTTCTTATTATAATACTTAAGATTATTTCCCCGATTAATATTCCCTGGAAAAAATATCTCATTTTCTTATTATTATTATAATACTTAAGATTATTTAAGTATTATTATTAAGATTATTGAAGTATATTAAGATTATTATAATACTTAAACGTTTGATTATAATTTGTATGAATTTTTGCAAATTTTAATCTGTGATTTTGATATCATTAAACTGTGATTATTGTCAGTAATGTGGGTTTTGTGAACTGATTGTATACTCTTAGTGTGTGTGTGTATATATATATATATAATATTGATAAAAATAATAGGATATGATCACATTACTGAACGACTAAGCAAGCAAGAAAAAAAGTATTAAGATGTTAAACTGGGTTACAGCATAAATACCCGGCAACCATAATGAAATATAGATAGTGTATATTTTCAGTGTATTGGGTAGGGGTGCTGACCTGTAATTACCATGGAAAAAATTGAGAAAACCAGCCAGGTAAAACGAATAACCTGAAATTAAATTAGATTAACATAAAAATAATAATGATAACAATGATGGTACCTAAAGCAGTGGGTCCTAGGGCTTTAACTACTCTTCAAGGGGTTGGCAGCCAAAACTGTAGGAGCCACCGCAATAAGCAGGGTCTCTGTTTCTGTTATGATGTATACGTACATCATAGCCGACCCAACAGAGAGAAAAAAGGAAGGAATAAAATTCAAACATAAATAAAAATAAAAATAAGTATATAAATATAAAATAGAGTTTAAAAGCTAAAGTAATGCAATTAAATCTTGTTAAAGAAAAAATGAATGAACATTTGAATTCGAAAAATACGAAATACAGTATGAAATTTAAGCCAAGTAACGTTAGATTACAGAATAAAATCAGGTTAATCCCAACTTACTGTGTGCTTGGACCAGCACACAGTAAGTTGATCATTGTCAAACTGGCTTAAGTCTGCTGCCTTTCCCATCTGAAGAACAAAAGTAACACTGATTAATGGAACTCAGTACCGGGTGTTTTTTATACTGTGTCCAGACCCGTGCACGTGCCACAGTTCACCTGCAGTTATATATACCTGACGTATATACCTAATATATATACCTTAATATATATAATTAATTAATTGAAAAATATATAATTATTTTTCTTCATTCTTCTGAGGATATTATGTGGTTTTTGTAATTTTGGCATATCAGGGATATAGTAGCAATATTTTATTAGTCATTCCCAAGTTACAGAAGTCTGGAACATATCTCTTATATATGTCAAGGACTTACTGTATTTTTGGGTTAACCAGGAAATCGGTTATCCAGGCTTTTTTTTTTTTTTTTTTTTATCATCTAACATGTAAAATCGAGAGTCTGCTGTATATCCAAAATGCAAAAATTCAAATGCTCTTAGTCAGCAGAAGAGACAAAGTAACTTCAACAAGCGTATAATATCTTTCTGTTAACATTGTTTAAGATCCTTTCATAATATGGAATGCAGTATAGCATGTATCCATTCTCAAATGTTACAGAGCTAGGAACATTTAGTTATTTAAATAGTTGTTGCTAAAAGTGGGCAAATGAAAAGACAATCAAGGAATTCAGCAAAAATCACAGAAAAGTGAAGAATTTTTGCATCAAATCATGGAATGTAGTATTGTGCTTACATACGGTGAAATGCTGAATGTATTCAAAAGGTAAAAAGTCTTCTTGTAAACATGCAAGCAAGTAAATATGCATGGAGAATGGTAGTAGCTATTTAAACAGTATTTTATCATAACTAAAATGTAACATATTAGGTGTATTTATTACCAATGATGATCTTGAGCTATTAAAAAACTTTAAATATAAAATAAATATGATAATATGTTTATAGTTAAGAATCAAATCAAAAATCTTAGTTTTGATATCGAAATTCACTTTTGGCTGTTTCATATAATTCACTTGCTGAAGTTCCATCACTATATTAGAGAGAGAGAGAGAGAGAGAGAGAGAGAGAGAGAGAGAGAGAGAGAGAGAGAGAGAGATATGAAATAATAATGGAATGCTTCAAATATTTTGTTGAAAAATTTAATTAAAATAATTATTTCAAATGTTATAATGCTTTCTTTTTAATAATCATAAATATAGCTTCAGTTTGTGGCCAGAAGACTTTGTCCTCAGCTAAGAAATAATATAGAGCTACATAATACTCCCATTGTGAATCAGTATGCAGTTGAGATATTTCATTCTGATATCCAGAAAATAATTCAAAAGCACGAGGTATTGTTCTTTATTATTTAAATTTATAATCATAGTCAAAAAATAGCTCAATTAGAGTAGAATTTCCCTGTATCTTGCAGTTCAAAGGTGTACCAGGTGCATGCAGTAATGTCTTCATCTTTAGCCATAACTAGGAGCAGTATGGTCAAAAATGTTGAGGTGGCCTTCTAAAAAAAAAAGCTAGCTCTTTAATTATATGACAATCAGATCACATATAACAGAGGCAACAAAAAGGACAGTTTCTGATATATACACAGGATTAGAAATAATTCCAGAAAGCCTTAGCCATCTGCAGTCATTAGACATTTCAGTTAACAAAACCTTTAAGGCATTCATGTGTGACTGTGTTGAGGGGTGGACAAAATTGATGCAGGCACAAAATCATGATTTGGTACTAACAGGAAGAATGAAGTGGCCAACTATTTCCCAGGTGTATAAATCGTATAAAAAATTAGCAAGACATGTGGAATCAGCAATGGCCTTGGTTGCCCTGAAGTTGATTCACTTTTTGAAGAAAGTGAAAGTGTAAAAGTTTTGTTTTACACTGACATTTTGTTTCATATGCATTTGTGAATTTGTGTTTCATATATATGCATTGTAATACTTTTTCCCAAAATATGCCTTCCAAAATGTGAGTGCATCATTTTAGGAGGCATATTTTGGTCTAGTGCATCATTGTCCAGAAGATGTGGTAGTTGTCATAAAGGAATAATGACAAACAGTCATGAGTTTAATTGCTATACTCAGTTAATTGGTTAATCATCCTTACATGTGATCACTCTATATCCCTCATTTATAACAGAACCTTGATTATCTGTGCCTTGACAACCACGCATTTGATTATTCATGTGGGGCATTTTTTTAATGTTATTTAACTTTTCTGCCTTGATAATGTAATTTTTTATTTTATTTTATTTTTTTCTCAGAAACTAATGAAATGTTGGCTTGCCATAAAGAAAAAAGAATAGACATTACAGTATTTATAAAATAAATATACCATGGGACCACAATGTAGGAATATTCTGAACATCTCCATATACCTTATATTTGTTTTAGCATTAGCATTAGCACATGATGCAAGAAAGCAAGCTTATATAGCATCAGCCAAAAAAAAACCCCTTATTTCACCCATCCACTCGCTCCAAATGTTTGTCAAGTTCTGCATTGAATCTATTTAAGCTATCAAATTCTACAACGACAGATGGAAGTTTGTTCCAGCAATCAACCACCTGCTGGCTAAAGGCAAACTTCTGCACATCTATCCTACAACCTCAATTTGAATTTATGCCTCTCAGGCGATTATTCTGAGCAAGAGGAAGAATCCCATCTGCATTGAGCATGCTGAAACCATTCAAGGCTTTATACGCCTCAATCAGATCACCTCACAGGTGCCTAGTCTCCAGACACTGTAATTTGCAAAACTTAAGCATTTTTTCATAAGAGCAACCCTTTGTTCCATTCACTAATCTTGTTGCCCTTCTCTGTACTCGTTCCAACAGCTCTACATCATTCTTAAAATGAGGCCTCCAGATCTGTATACAGGACTCAAGGTGTGGCCTGACCATTGCCTTATACAAGGAGATAATCACCTCCTTATCCCTGCTAGAAAAATTCCTGTATATCATTGAAAAGACACCATGAGTGACTCTTAGCTCATGCCTCAAATGCCACACTGCTCCAATTTGTGTCAGCTGGGACAGACTCCTTTAATATAACTGGATAGATTTCTGCACTGCTCAGAAAACTTCATATCTGCCTGCACAATTACCCCCAGGTCCTTTTCATTCTCTACCACTGTCAGTGTAGTACCACAGAGTTGATACGTTGCTCTGGGGTTGCTGTTTCCCATATGTAGTACTTTACATTTGTCAATGTTAAACTTCATTTGCCACCTCTCAGCTCATCTGCTCAACTTTTCTAGATCCTATTGCACCGTACTGTCATTAGTGTCATTAACAACCCTGCCAACCTTTGTATCGTCTGCAAACTTGGACATTAGCCTGATATACCATCATCGATATCATTTATAAATACATAAAACAACAATGGACCCACCACTGAACCCTGAGGGACTCCAGTAATAACATTAGTCCATGAAGAGCAGTTTCCATTGATTACCACTCTCTGTCTTCTCCCACTCAACCATCCCTTTATCCATAGCAGCAATTTGCCTCCAATGCCACACTGCTCCAATTTGTGCAGCAGTCTTCCATGTGCAACAGAATCAAAGGCCTTTATAAGATCCAAATATATGATATCAAAGTTATTCTTTGCATCCAGTTCCTTTGTGACTACATCATAGTATCCAATCAAATTAGTCAGACAAGACTTCCCCTTAACAAACCCATGCTGTGTCCGAGCTATAACTGAAGTCTTGTCTAGATGATCCTGCAGTGTTTCTTTAACCAGTGTCCCCATTAATTTCCTTGGAACAGAAGTTAAACTAACAGGTCTGTAATTGCCTGTGTCGCCCTTTGATCCTCCTTTGTGGATTAGTGTCACATTTGCACATCTCCAGTCCATGGGTACCTCCCCTGAGTCCAGGGAAGCTCTCATAATTATAGCTAAGGATTTGCTTACTTCCTTTGCCGCCTCCTTTAATATAACTGGATAGATTCCATCCACCCCAGGTGCCTTTCTTGTGTTTATCTTCAACAATTTCTCCTCCACTTTACTCTCAGTTATTACAAGATTATCTAGCTTACTGCCAGAGTTGAATACACTTCTGGCATTCCCTCCCTGAATAACTCTTCATGTGTGAATGTCGATGTAAAATATTAATTTAGTTTGTTAGCTATCTGAGCAGGATCATCAACAGTCGAACCATTGATATCAAGCGGACCAATCTGATTCATCTCCTTCCTTCTAGAGTTTACATAAGTAAAGAAAAAGTGTTTTTCTTTGCACCCTTTGCCAAAGATTTCTCGTAATCTGCCTTCGCCTACCTAACTTCTTTTGTAACTTGGTTACAGACCAGCTTATATCTATCATAGGCTTCTGTGTCACATGTTAATTTATATGTATCCCATGCATTTTTCTTCTCTGTCACATGTCTAATTAGTTCATCTGACATACATTTAGGCCTAAATCTTGAACAATATTTCTTTGATTAGTTGAAACAGCAGTGAAGTATAGTAAACTGTTTTTCTACACTGTATGGATCTTTTCATTATAAGATACCAATTAGACTAAACATGGCATTTTATATTATGTATACAGCAAATTTGAACCAATATACATGAAAACAGTTTAGAAAAGGCTACACCAGCCACACCATGTGACCAGTGCTGTTTGAGAATGGTTCACAGACACAAATGCACAAAAGGTGGGATGGCCGCTGCAGATATACAATACAATACAAAACATAAATGTACAATACATTTTATAGCAGAGTAAAAATAAAATATGTTATTTCTCCTTCCAGAACATATGTATTGTATATACACTGTGAAGGTAGTGTATACACTACCTTCTGAAATGTATCCTGTCACCGATTTGCATAGTCTATTTGTATAAAAGGAAAGGCAAATAAGTCACACAGGTTGTTCTCATCATGACATATAGAGCTGAACTGACTGATTTTGAGAGAGGTGTTATCATCACATGACATGGCAGTTCCTTGGTACAGACTGATGTTTATTTCAACAGGATAATGCCACACCGTGTGACCAGTGCTGTTTGAGAATGGTTCACAGACACATGTACAAAAGGTGAGATGGCCGCTGCAGAGTCCTGATTTGAATCCTATGTGATGAGTGGAATGTCAGGTGAGGGCCAGATGAATATGTTCCACAATGGTAGCTGAATTAGTCACAAATCTCTAGGAAGAATAGAAGACTATACCTGCTATAGTCTATCATTCGATGTTGAAAAGCCTTCCCAGTTGAAGGGAATGTGTCATAACAACCAAAGGGGAAAATAACATTTCATGTGGATTCTTTTTGATGAGTAGTGTATGTTGGAAGGGGGAAAGGGAAACATTTAACACATTTGCTTCGCCAAAGTAGCAGTGTCAGAGAGAGGCAATTAATGCTGCAACTTCAATCTAATGCTTCGTGTACAAATCCTGAAATTCAGATACGAGTAATTTGTTGCTTATTATTGATGAATACCTAATCATCAATAATGAATAGCAATTAGGCAATTCTGGAACCTAACAAATTTCTTGATGTTATTGCAGTGTGTAAAAACTTATTTCTGTAAATTAAAATCTAGACACTATACAACATGACCACCAAATACGGAGGATGCAGAAAGGTCAGGGAATGACCACCACATATCCCCAGAGCAATATGGCCTTAGTTGCTAATGCTCCTAAAAACCAAATAACAACAACAACAAACAACACTGTACAATCAACTCTAATATTTCTTTGGTGAATGACCAATCTGAAAACAAAATTTTGTAATTTTCAGCTAGTTTGTTGGATTTGGAAAGTTCAACTATACCTGTATTATATACAGACTTTTTTGAATAAATTGTATTTTTTGATTAACTAGCATCCAGTTCATTAGCATGGATAATCAAGGTTCTACTGTATACAGTGGACCTGCGCTTTACGATTGGTTCAATTTACGATTAAATCACTTTATGATGGACTCTCCATTCACTGTGTGATATGTGCTTAGCGCTTGTTATTGTGATCCTGTTTGCAAATTCAATTTTAATTTTAATTGCAAATTGAAATAGGGGGAATATTATCCACAGGCTATAAAAGTAAAAATATAAAGCACAAATTAACACTTTATTACCTTGTTAACAAAATTAAAAGGTATGTGAAAATCAGAAGAATATTTTCCACAGGTTAGAAAAATAAAAATAAATTTACACAAAAAGATATGCAATCAATAACAAAGAACACAGCACGCATAAATTGTAACTAATATGATACACGCAAGTGAGATACAGAGTAACAAGTTTACGAAAATTAAAAAAATAGGAATGAAGAGAAGATTCTGAAAATTTGTTTTTTTTATGATTGAAGAGGAAGGGGAAACACATTTCACCATAACAATGACGTAAAAACCCACAGAATTCCAGCTATCGGTACTATTGCAAATGCAATAAAATCAAATTTACTACTCATTTACGTTAGATTGCACTAATATAAAAGCCCAATAAGCCAGAAACTGCAAATTGTTTTTGTGTCGCGACCTCCAGAAATATCATAAAGGCATTCAAATTTCATTCTTATAACTGAACATATGATAACAATGAAAATGTAGTGCATTGATTTTTAAAATTTTATTCTTTAAAGTGGCTGATGCTACTAACCAGTGACCATGTTAAGAGGCGCCTACTTATTTCATTTTACAATGGGCTTGGCTTACAATTGTCTCTCACCAAACCACGTGGTCCTTCCTCTCAGCCAGTAGCAGCCTTTGTAAATATGTTCACCACATGTTTTGTTTTGCATCCTTTAATTGAAGTGATTTTTGGGTTGTGCTTTAATCAATATATTAGTTTTAATCAGTATGTACAATTTCCATCATAAAAATCACCTTTTAGAGAGATAAATAGCTTAGTTATATAGCGAAAATTTCAAATTCCAATGTCTTGGAACGAATTACCAATAAACAATGTGTTATTGGGTTCACATTACAATATTTTCACGATAAGATGGTGTCTCTGGAACGGATTAATATCGTAAAGCAGGGGTCCACTATATATTAATAAATATGTTGATTCTTATAAAGATATTTGTAAACTGATTAAAATTAAACCTAATCTTAGGTACATTATGAAGCTGTCATGTTGCTTTTAGATTTTTCACCTGATTCTAAATCTTTTGTGTTGTCTACAATACAGTAATTGTATTACTGTATACCACTCAGTTGATACTTTTCATTCAAATAACTGTTTATACTGTAGGATAAACGTACCAATATCACAGTTGCTTTCTGAATGATAAAAAGACCATAGTTGTTTACGCCATATTTTTAGCCTAATCTTAATTTATTGTGCTATGTGTGTACTATATTTTAATTTTATCTAACTACCAACTTGCTATTTCCTCAGCAAGCTGATAGGTGCCTAAACAAAATGTATGACTTTTTAAGTAATTCATATTGATACAATTTCATTTTTCTTTTGAAGAATTTGATGAATATTTTTTCTTTACAATAACAGTTGAGTATGGAAGATTGGCTACAGATGGAACTTGATTTCTTTCCTGAAAATGACTTCACCTTAACTGAAAGGTATCTTTCTGCTATTATTATATGCAATAATTTCATATATTGTTTGCACTTAATTCAAGTGATAATGATAACATTATTTCAAATAGCATGTCTGGCTTTTGATTTTGAAAATGACCTTCTGACATTGAAGGGCATATTACTGACCTAGTATATTTTCTATAAAGAATAGCACTGCTCTTTTTAAGAATGACAAATTGAGAACTGCTCAGGAAGAGATTACAATTAAGAAATTTCAAACAAATTTTAATTTAGAGCAGTGTAATTTAGGTGCCATTCCATTTGGTCTCTTCTAAGACTCACAGTAGTGATAATCAAGAACTAGTCCTAAATATTTCTGGTTCTGTTCTGCTGAGCTGCCAGAAAGAAAGTAATTGTTACTGTAGATACTTCCATTCTGTGGTTGGCTGATGTTTGTGGTGCTTGGCTGCTTTGGTCATCCTTGGAGGCATCTAATTAGACAGTTTACAAGCATTCCTAGTTGTGATTAGTTGGGGGTTAGTTGGTGGTGTTCGAGAACCTCCTACTCTTCTCTTGGACGTCTACAAGTCTGCAGGTGCTGAGGCAGATATAGTCACTTTCTACTCCATGTTCTTATTGGCTCTGGAAGCCTGGATGATGCTTGTGTTGTACAATTTGAGAGGGCCTGAGATTGATATTCCTTGGGGAGGAGAGAAGAAGATGGTTAGCTTCTCTCCTGATCTGTTTATACTTGATAGGTGGAACAGGACCAGGGTATATCTGCCAGGGGCAAAAGTTGATGACGTTGTAGAGCAGATATCATCTTTTAAGGGCATGAAAGGTGTTAATGTTGTACACATTGGCACTAATGATCTTAAGAGTAAGAGATTTGCACATCTACTTAACAAGTACAGGTCAATGTTTAAAAAAAATCGTGATTTTTTTTAAACTCGTGGGGTAGAATTTTTTTTCAGCATGGTCTGTGTTTGCTAACAGGAGTGGCTGCTTCTACAGGAATGGGATACACTTAAATAGAAAGGGTGCAAGAATATTTGCTGATTTTTTTTTTTTTTTTTTATGTGAACCCCAAACACGAGAGTTATTAGAACCTATAGTACTTAATACCATGCTTGGGTTGGAGATTGAGAAGACGAAATAAGATATTTGTTGACATTGGACTTGAACTTCTGTAGATTGTAATTTTCAGGAAATACATATGAAGGAAGGTTGTTCCAGAAAACGGCAGTTGAATGAATAAATGAGGAAGATGAAAAGTTGGTTCTGTGGGTTTGAAGTTGGACAGTAAATGGATGTTGGCTGGTGGCGGCATGTGTTCGGACTGTTTTGAAAGAGAGAGTGGGAATTATAGAAGCCAATTCAGAAGAACAGTGCCCATGGAAGTATCTGTAGAAGAGGCATGCAGCAGAAACAGTACGTCTATGAGACAGCGAGTGGAGAGACTCTGTTAGAGATGAATCATTAATTAACCTAACTGCCCTCTTCTGAATGGAATCAAGAAGCCTGAGAGAGGTTTTGGGGGCACCACCCCAGATGTGGGAACAATATTCCATGGCAGGGCGGATTTGCGATTTATTCAGAGTGAGCAGCTGTTTCGAAGAAAAGTAACGCCGAGAGCGAAAGAGAAAACCAAGTTTTTTAGATGCAGAGGAGGCAATATTTGTAATGTGCTTGTGCCAAGAGAGATTAGAAGTCAGGGTAATCCCCAAAAGAGATATATCCTTTTGCCTAGAAATTGGAGTGTCACTAAAGATAAGCATAGGAGCAGAAGAATCCTTTTTGCGAGATATAAGACAAGACTGAGTTTTAGAAGGGTTGAATTCAACTAAGTTGTCTTTGCCCCACTGGAGAATTACCTGAAGATCGGCATTTAAGGAATTGGTAGCAGATTTTCGAGAAGTTGAAGCTGATTGAGCAGGACAAGGTTTCTCAAAATGGAAAGTTGAATGCAATGTGCTATCATCAGCAAAACTATGGATAGGATTTCCAGTCAATGGAAGAAGGTCATTGATGAAAAGAGTGGGGGAAAGAACTGAACCTTGGGGGACACCGGCATTAGTGGAGAAGTTAGAAGACAGAGAGCCATCAACCATCACCCTCAGTGAGCGATCAGAGAGAAAACTGGATAACCAATTACTAAAAACAGTTATGTTTAGAAGAAGATGGAAGCATGTTTAGAAGACCTTTATGCCAAACACGATCAAAAGCCTTTGAAATGTCAAGAGCAACTACTTGTGTTTCACCGAACCTTTCCATTGAATTAGTCCATAAATGGGTAACATAAGCCAGAATATCACCAGTGTATCGACACTGACTGAATCCATACTGGTGATCGTTGATCAGACGGAAGGTTTCTAGGTAGTTTAAGAGTTGGCGGTTAATTGATTTCTCCATTACTTTAGAAAGAGTAGAAGTAATTGCAATGGGACGATAATTGGAATGGAGGGATTTGTCACCCTTTTTAGGAACTGGCTGGATATGAGCAAATTTCCAAGCAGAAGGAAAAAGACCTTTAGAATAAGAAAGTGAAAAAAGGCGGCAAAGAATAGGAGTAAGTTCAGGAACACAGGTTTTGAGAACAAGTGGAGAAATACCATCAGGACCTGGAGCTTTCTTAGCATCGAGATTCATCAAAATCCTTCTGATATCCTTTTGACGGAAGACCACAGGAGGCATTGAATGGAGTGTATTGGGAATGGTGGGAGGTGTTTTACCAAGATCATTAATACATGAGCTGGAAGAAAAATGGGATGCTAGCAGGTCAGCTTTATCCTTGGCTGAAGTGACAACAGAACCATCTGGTTTGGACAGAGGTGGGAGCAGAGATGGGCAAAAGTTGCGGCCAATAGCTTTGGCAAGAGACCAGAATGCTCGGCTACCATTAGGGCAAGAAGCAAGTTTTCTACTCTTAGCCTGTTCAAACTCTAGTTTGGACTGATTAATAACTGCTTTACAATTGTTGCGAGCTTTGGTGTAGGCAGAAAATGAAACTGAAGAATTAGAAACAAGCCAATTACGATATGCAACATTCTTCTCTTGGACAGCCTTAGCACATTTATTGGAAAACCAAGGTTTAGATAAAGGACAAGATTTTAAAGTGGAGTGTGGGATAAAGGATTCCATTCCTGCAAGAATAATTTCACTGACACGATCTGAGCAAACGTTGGCATCAGAACTTTTGAAACAGTAATCCGACCAAGGAAAAGAAGTCTCGCAGGTCATCCCATTTTGCATTCTTGTAATGCCAAACAACACTAGGTTGGGAATAGCCATGAGGTAAAGGTTCCATTGGAGAAGAGACAATCACCAAGTTGTGATCTGAAGTGCCTAAACGACCTCACACTTCGACCGTGTACTTAGAAGGGTTGTTTGTGAGAAAAAGATCAAGCGTATTGGCTGTATGATTAGGATTGTCCGGTATTCTTGTAGGTAAATGAACAATCTGTGCTAGGTCATTAGTAATTGCAAAAGCCTCAGCATCTCGACCTGCTGGGTCGGTGTGACTAGAAAACGGAAGCCAGCTGGGGTAGTGAACATTAAAATCACCAAGGAAAATTACCTCACTGTTAGGAGAGTTGGACTGGAGAAAGTCAAGTTGCAACGAGAGGAAGTCAAAGAGCTCCAAGTGATTAGTCGAGTTGGGAGAACGGTAGAGACAACAGATGAATTTGACACAATGAGGTAGAGAGATTTTAAGCCAGAGAAGTCAAAGAGAGGAGATTCCAAATTGCCAAATCTCTGACAGGGAATATCAGAACAGACATATGCACAAGTACCACCTTTGAGGTGAAAGGAATCATACAGCGAATAATTTGGGCATCTGAGATGAGCAATAGTTGAATCAACCGATAACTGAGATTCTGTCAGAAAAAGTACATGAGGTTTGGCAGACTGAAAGTGGAAATGGACATCGTTGAGATTAGAATTGAGACCACGTATATTTGTGAAATGAATTAGGAAGTCCTTGGGAGGTTTAGATCTATTCATAGATAAGCTTGCTCTATTAGTTTGACAATTCATGATGTATTCAATAGTAAGAAAAAGTGGGTGGGACATGCTGTATGAAGTAATGAAATTTTTGGATATGGCGTACATGTGGTAAGAATATACCCAGATCCTTGACATAGCGTAGCCTCGACAATGCTCCCCGCATACACACTACTCGGACTCCCTCCAGTCACTATCTGGCAGAGTAGAGGTAGCAAGATTATACACTAGCTGATCTGGAAGCCTCCTAGAGAGTTACCAATAGGTCCAGTCCGGTGTACTAACTAGCGGCCGGTCTGCGATGCTATCGAGGCAGTGTTAAGTGGGTCGGAAAACTGCTAGCTTGTGGGATTCACAGACTAAACGATTAACAGTAGCCATAGGCAAAGGCAAAAGAGATTTTTGCGCTACTACTACTATTGTAATGAGCAGCAGAATAGAGAGCAGGTTGCTGGAGATTTCAATAGTTGCTGGAAGTCATCATGGAACAAGTAATTACACAGGCTGTGTTAAGGTAACTAAGAGTAAGAATAGGTGCAAGTATACTTGCATGTACACTAATGCTAGAATGATAAATAAAATTGATGAATTTGAAGTGCTGATCAAAGCATCAAAGGCAGATATTGTTGGGATATCAGGGACATGGTGTCACACAGATATATGCAGTGCAGAATTGGAATTTGGGGGGGGTACGTGTACAGAAAAGATAGACAGTGTCGGAAGGGAGGAGGGGTTATGCTGTTAGTTAAGAAACACTTGAAATCTAAGATAGTGCATCCATTTGAGATGGATGGACAGTGCAATGTTGAGTCAGTTTGGCGTGACACTGGGAAAAGGAAAATGAGAGGAGGAGGAGTGTGTTATAGACCTAATGACTCTGATGAGTACAAGGAACAATTATGCAGAGAAATAGTGTGCCAGTAAATCAGAATGTCTTGTAATGGGGATTTAAACTTTCCAGATATTGACTAGAACTTGTGCATTGATCACTCGCATGCTAGCAAGACTTTTGTGGATTTATTGGAGGATTGTTTTCTACAACAACACGTTCGAGGGGCAACCAGAAGGAGTAATACTCTTAATCTGATTATCAGCGGTGATTATTCATGCATTAAGAATTTGCAGATAACGGACCCACAAGGTGACAGTGATCACAGTGTACTGATGTGGGATTTACTTAAAGATTTTACTACCATAAAGTGTAAAGCTAAGGGTTTTTGTTTTCTTAAAGATGACTACAGTGGTCTCAGACAGTTTTTAAATTCTATACAATGGGATCAACTGATGATGTTTAAAATTGCGAATTCTAAATGGGAAGCCTTCAAGGAATTAATCTTGGAAGCTACTAGGCTTTTTGTACCAACTAAGAAATACTGTTCAAGATTTAGACCTAAATGGATATCAGAAGAACTAATGAGGTTCGTGGCAGAGAAGAAAAATGCGTGGGATGCATATAAATTAGCAGGTAACACAGGAGCCTATGGTAGATATAAGGTAGTCCGTAATCAAGTCACAAAGGAGGTTAGGCAAGCAAAGCCTGATTATGAGAAGTCATTGGCAATGGATACAAAGAAAAACAACAGACTTCTTTACTTATGTAAACTCTAAAAGGAAGGGGATGAATCAGATTAGTTCATTTAATGCTGGTGCTTCGACTGTTGATGATCCTTCTCAGATAGCTGACAAGCTGAATAAGTATTTTGCATTCACATTCACACGAGGAATTCTATAAGGAAAAGGAGGAGAGAAGTTTAATAAACTCTAACAGGGAGCTAAATGATTTTGTAATAATCATTTAGTAATCTTTTTATTTTTATTTTATTTACTTTTTTTTATTTACTTTTTTTATTATTATTATATATATATATTTTTTTATTTACTTTTGTTTTTTTTAGGTCCTAGCCACTGAAATCTCAGGAAATTAGGTGGCAGGACCTGCCAGAGTAACTTAAGTCTACTGGGTTCCTGGTCTGCCTCCACGTGGCGAAGGTGGAGCAACGTTGAGCCTCGGCAGGGGTCCAGTGGCTAAACGACCAAATGAACAACAGTACACAGCACTACACATGTACAATATCCATACACTTTTAAATCTCTGGCATTTCCAGTGAACTGGTACACCCACAATGAAAACTACGCGGAGATGGAGGAAACCCCTGGTGCCGTTTGACACTAAATACACCTTACACCTTACATAACATTCCTCACAATCCAGGAATTTAATAATATAAACGACTCCACTAGCATTCTCTTTTTGAATGGGGTCTTTTACTTGTGACACGATTGTGTGCAGCTTCCGACTTGGAATCTGCACACAACGCGTCGATAGTTTCTTAGTACCCTAGTTACATGCTCAGTTAAGGGCTCGCCTCTTCTCTGATTTTCACCAATATACGTTTGTATAATCCTCTGGGGGTAGCCACACTTTGTAAGATCTGCCGTGACGTGTTCATATTCTTCTTTCCTATCCTCGGAGGTACTACAATGCGATTTTGCCCTATCTATTAATGCTCTGACCACACTGTTCCTATGATGATTGGTCTGGGCAGAATTATAATGTGAGTACTGGCCTTTATATATCGGTTTCCTATAGACTTTAGTTTTTAGTTGTTGGCCTTCTCTACAGACCAATACATCAAGGAACGGCAAAAATCCTTCTTCCTCTACCTCCGAGGTAAATTGTATGAATGGGGAGAAGCCATTTAAAAAATTCAACACTTCATTTTCACTCCCCTTTTGAATAATTGGGAATGTATCATCGACATATCTCTTCCATGGGCACATAGGGAGATCTTGACCATTAAATATTTTAGCCTCGAAATCTTCCATAGCTAGATTAGCAATAATCGCACTAATAGGGGAGCCCATGGCTGTACCGTTAACCTGCTTATACATAATATTACCAAAAATCATGGTGGTACTTGAGAGGCATAGTTCTATACCTTTACAAATATCTTCTAAGTTTAATTGCGTTCTGCTACTCAAAGTGGTATCATTCTGTAAGGCCATGTGGGCACAAAGTACCCCATGGTCGATAGGAATGCAAGTAAAAAACGATGTCACATCGAAAGATATCATAGCTTCATTTTCTTCCATGTGCTGACTTCTTATGAAGCGTACAAAATCTTTACTATCCTTGACGCTGAATTCGGAAGTTCCTACTAATGGAGACAGTATTTTGGCCAGGAAACCAGACAAGGCATATATGGGACTGCCAATGAATGAAACTATAGGTCTAAGTGGCATACCCACTTTATGTATCTTTAGTAAGCCATAAAATCTCGGTATCTGGCTCCCTGTAGCATGCAATGTCCAATACTGCTCTTGGGAAATTTTGTTGGACTTCAGCCAACTCTGAATTATTCTATTTACTTGACATTCCAAATTCATCAATGGGCTTTTTTGAATAACCTTATAAGTTGTTCTTTTTTGAATAACCTTATAAGCTAATCTTAGTGTGAAAACACTAAGATTAGTGTTTTCACACTAAGATTAGTGAAAACAAACAAGATGACAGTATTGTGGTCTTACCAGCTGACAAAGGTAGACTAACAGTGGTCCTTGATAAAGAAGCATATCTAAGTAAAGCGTTAGATCTATTGAATGATCTAACAACTTATAAGGTTATGACAATTCAAAAATTGTAGATCTCTTAATGTACCATTTATAACTGACACAATATAATAGCGTAGCTTAATTTAATTTATTATGATACTCGCCTTTTTATAATCTGCATTGATGTTGGAATAAAATAGATGATAATTTTAAATTTAAGTTAGCATGAATAAGTTAGGATTTAAAAACTGAATTAAAATGTGTGCAAGGAAGCAGAAGTGCATGTCTTCGTCCTTGGTTGTCAATGTTGAAATTTGAAACAAAAGATATCACATCGAAATCTTTAATCACAAAACTATCAAAAATTTTAATTAAATATTTTTCCAATAAAATTCATATTTCTTTTTTAAAAAAATGCCTCTTTCATAATATTATCCCGAAATTTGCCCGCATATTCCCTAGAAATACATGTAAAAAATATCCATATATTATCCATCAAACCTGTATTAAAATTGTACAAAAAGAATTAGAAGAGATACAATAAAAAATATAACCTACTATCCCAAATACACCGATTAAGATTCAGCCTAAAAAGAAATATGACACCGCAATCTTGGGTGGACCTCACGATATATAATGAAATACGTATAGCAGCTGCCATTAACGACATCGAACTCAGACACAACAGAAAATGGGGGATCCTTACACAGAAACCTCGCACCGCCACAAAATCTTCTACTATAAACATTTCTTCGTACCCTTTTTCTTCCACTGAACTCGCTAGCCTTGATTACGGTTTTAATTTTGCTATTAAAGATAATAAATATCCCTACAAAGAATGTATAATAGAACTACAAACCAAATTAGATAACCATCCAGATAAATGGCGAATTATACACCAAAGTAATTCAATTCTTAACTCCAGATTCAAACCCCAACCCAATATAAACAAACAACAGTTAATGAACTTACAAAAAATACGTAACAATCCAAATATTATAGTCCAGAAAGCTGACAAAGGTGATCCCATAGTAATTATAAACAAAAGCACATATATAGAAAAAATGGAATCTATACTTTCTGATTCAGATACATACAAACTGGATAACACATATACTATTTCCAAACATAAAAATAAGCTTGACATTATTTTAAGGAAATTAAGATCCAACAATGAAATTAATTTATACACCCTTCAACAGATTGGTATCCAAAACAATATTCTCCATAAACCCAACCCACTAAGACCCATAATATCCTTCAGCAAATCAGCTTTCACTAATTTATCTTCCTTCCTGGTCAAAATTATCTCCCCCCTCACCAGATTTTCAAAATTTAAAGTAAACAATACCTCCCAAACCTTTGAAAAAATAAATTCTATCACAATAACCAATTATGACATCCTAGCATCTTTTGATGTAGTCTCATTGTACACTAATGTATATTTTCCGTCAACATTACAAACCATACGTAATTTCTTAACAGATGACAAAACCTTATCCAATCGCACTTCCCTTTCAATTAATAGCATACTTGAGCTCACAACCTTTCTATTAGATGCCAGATACTTCCGATTTCTTAATCAGATTTACCAGCAAACCTATGGGATTAGGGATCTCAGCCCCCCCCATCTGAAATTTACCTAGCCTCCATAGAAAATCATATATTACAACCATACCCCCCAGATATTAAATTATTCATACGATATGCTGACGATATCCACTTAATAGGGCACAAATCCACAATAAATGATCTTTTCATTAAATTTAATTCCATGCATAATAGATTAAAATATACCCTGGAATTGGAAGAAAAAGGACAAATTAATTTCCTAAACCTCACTATATACAGAAGCGATACAAAACTAGGAACAAGAATTTTCAGAAAAAATACTCACATGAACAAATACTTACACTTTGAATCGCATCACCCCCTCAACACAAAAAAAGCAGTCCTTCATAATCAAATTTACAATGCTATAAAATACAGTTCCACACATTATGACCTTAATAATGAACTACAATATCTTACAAGTAAATTCATATCTAGGAAATATCCTATTCAATTAATCAAACAAACTATTATCACAGTCCAAAATAATATCAACAACCCACCCAAACGCATTTCCAATAATAATCCACGTATTATCCTCCCTTACCATAGTAATTTTGCCAACCAATTCCGCGGTTTATTCAAAAGTACTGATATCACCCTTACATTCTCATCTTACAATAAACTAGGTTCATTATTCAACTCATATAAAGATACACAAAATTACCACATTAGTGACATGAATAATATCATCTACTTAATAAAATGTCAAGATAACTGTAACGCTTGCTACATTGGTAGCACCACCACAAAATACGGATCTACCAAAACATCGAATACACGTGCGTACTACCACCACAATAGCTTTAGGACGGGACAGTCCAATACCGAATTAGCAACACATGTTCAATCCCACAACCACACCCCCTTAGTAGATTCAGCCATTCCTATTATCAAATTAAAATCCAGTTTTAAAATTTTTCAATATGAAGCCCTAGTTATAGAAGGGTTATGCCGCCATTTCACTCTCCAAGTATTAAATTCCAAACTACCCTATAACATAGCACCGGTCTGGAATCTCATGCAGCTGAGATTCCCACGTGTATTCAGGAGCATCATGGGAACTTAGTCTTCTTAAATACACGCATTTACTCTCATTCTACCATTGCCAACTGAAGACGTGTAAAACGAAAGCCACTTGTTATGGCTATTGGCCTTCTGTTTCCAACCCTACAACTTAAATCGTTTAAAATTTCAACATTGACAACCAAGGATGAAGACATGCACTTCTGCTTCCTTGCACACATTTTAATTCTGTTTTTAAATCCTAACTTATTCATGCTAACTTAAATTTAAAATTATCATCCATTTTATTCCAACATCAATGCAGATTATAAAAAGGTGAGTATCCTAATAAATTAAATTAAGCTACACTATTATATTGTGTCACTTATAAGGTTATTCAAAAAAGCCCATTGATGAATTTGGAACGTCAAGTAAATAGAATAATTCAGAGTTGGCTAAAGTCCAACAAAACTTCCAAAGAGCAGTATTGGACATTGCATGCTACAGGGAGCCATATACCGAGATTTTATGGCTTACCAAAAATACATAAAGTGGGTATGCCACTTAAACCTATAGTTTCATTCATTGGCAGTCCCACATATGCCTTGTCTGATTTCCTGGCCAAAAAAAAAAAAATACTGTCTCCATTAGTAGGAACTTCTGAATTTAGCGTCAAGGATAGTAAAGACTTTGTACACTTCATAAGAAGTCAGCACATGGAAGAAAATGAAGCTATGATATCTTTCGATGTGACATCGTTTTTTACTTGCATTCCTATCGACCATGGGGTACTTTGTGCCCACATGGCCTTACAGAATGATACCACTTTGAGTAGCAGAACGCAATTAAACGTAGAAGATATTTGTAATGGTATAGAACTATGCCTCTCAAGTACCACCATGATTTTTGGTAATATTATGTATAAGCAGGTTAACGTTACAGCCATGGGCTCCCCTATTAGTGCGATTATTGCTAATCTAGCTATGGAAGAGCTCGAGGCTAAAATATTTAATGGTCAAGATCTCCCTATGTGCCCATGGAAGAGATATGTCGATGATACATTCTCAATTATTCAAAAGGGGAGTGAAAATGAAGTGTTGAATTTTTTAAATGGCTTCTCCCCATGCCTCGGAGGCAGAGAAAGAAGGATTTTATCCGTTCCTAGATGTATTGGTCTGTAGAGAAGGCCAACAACTAAAAACTAAAGTATATAGGAAACCGATGTATAAAGGCCAGTACTCGCATTATAATTCTACACAGACCAATCATCAAAAGAAATAGTGTGGTCAGAGCATTAATAGATAGGGCAAAATCGCATTGTAGTACCTCCGAGCATAGGAAAGAAGAATATGAACACGTCATGGCAGATCTTACAAAGTGTAGCTACCCCCAAAGGATTATACAAAAGTATATTGGTGAAAATCAGAGAAGAGGCGAACCCTTCACTCCAATAGCCACTGCATACATTCCCTACTATCCGGGCTTAACTGAGCATGTAACTAGGGTACTAAGAAACTATCAGACGCGTTGTGTGCAGATTCCAGGTCGGAAGCTGCACACAATCGTGTCACAAGTAAAAGACCCCATTCAAAAAGAGAATGCTAGTGGAGTCGTTTATAGTATTAAATGCCCGGATTGTTGGGAATGTTATGTAGGGGAAACAAAGTGTCATCTCAAAGAACGTCTGGAAGAGCACACAAGGGCAATAAGGAATGCAGATTGTGGCTGTGGCCGAACATTTTTGGGAGAAGCAACACCAGATCTCCCCGGACAAAGCTATCATCACTGATCGGGTGCATAGGTTCTGGGACCGCAAGTGGCTCAAGAGTTTGCGGATTAATTCAACAGAGAGCATTATTAGAGACAAAGGTTTGCGGATTCATCCCCTCTTTGAGGCTACGGTCCTCAGAAGGCATGAACGATTTCATATGACGCGCTCCCAAGCTGCTTCCGGTCCCATACATTAGAGAATAGAACACGTGGCGATGAAACATGTGATTTAGACCTTAAACCTGCTGGTACTTAAGATGCACCGCAGTACAAGGAAGCTACCACTGATTAAGAAGGCAGGAGCCTTCGAAAACTACAGTTGGTTTTATCGTTCTTAACCCAGTATTTTAATGTATTTTATTCGATGTATATATATATTTTATGTATTTTATCCTTTTTAATTGTAAAGTTATTTTAATTGTAAATATATAGTAATATACACATAGTTTTCAAAATTCCAGTTTCCGTGTTTTATTTTATAAGTGGTTGGTGAGAAACATTTAAAATCACAATAATGGTATTTGTCTTAAAGTTGGAAATAAATTGAGCTGTAGCTGTTGTTGTTGTTTCGTTTTTACGAGCATTAGCAACTAAGGCCATATTGCTCCGGGGATATGCAGTGGTCATTCCCTGACCTTTGTGCATCCTCCGTATTTGGTGGTCACGGGCTCAAACCTCGGTCTAATCAAGAAGCGTGTGCTACGCACTGCTGCTCTTGCCCACCAGGCTACGGAGGCGCCTTGAGCTGTAGCACCAAGTTCTTAGTATCACCCTTTGGAGGGAGCAAAAACCCAATGATTGTGTACCTAATGCTGTATTGCATTTCAGATTTGTCAAATTTTGTTTTCTGGATTAAAATATCCTGTGCAATCCTGTATCGTTATATTGCATGGGGTTAGTGCAGTCCATTTCTAAGTGGACTGCACACATAATCTACCCGAAGTGCCTATAAGAATTCTGAGTTGGTGCCTAAAAGGAGTATCAAAGGATGACACGAGCAATTACAGACCTGTTAGCTTAAATTCTGTTCCCTGAAAAATTATGCAGTCACTGATTTAAAAAGTAATGCAGGACCAGCTAGACAGGAGTGTACTTATATTTCAGACATAGCATGGTTTTGTGAAGGGGAAATCTTGTCTGATCAATTTGAGTGAATACTATGATGCAAGGCGTCTCCGTAGCCAGGTGGGAAGGAGCAGCAGTGCGTAGCACACGTTTCTTGATTAGACTGCAGTTCGAGCACATCACCACCAAATACGGAGGATGCGGAAAGGTCAAGGGAATGACCACCGCATATTCCCAGAGCAATATGGCCTTAGTTGCTAATGCTCCTAAAAACAAATAACAAACAAACTATGATGCAGTCACAAAGGAACTGGTTGCAAAAAATAAAAATTAGATATATATGTGGATTTCTGGGAAAAGCTTTTGATACCATTATATATAAAAGACTGCAGTATAAATTGGAGTGGTGTGGTTGGTATTAAGGGAAAATTGCTGCTATGGATAAAAGGATGGTGAGCGGGAGAAGACAGAGAGGTTTATCTGTAGACACTGCTCTTTGTGGACTAACTTCATTAGTGGAGTCCCATATGGTTCATTGTTGAGTCTATTGTTTTTTTTTTTTTTTTTCTGTATTTATCAATAACATTGATGAGATTATATCAGTCCCAGTGTTGTCTGAGTTTGCAAATGATGTAAAGGTTGGCAGGGTGATTGATAGTAATAAATGTATGCTGCTTGCTGCTGCATGCAAAAAGATCTGGGAATATTGGGTTGATGGGCTGAGAAATGGCAGCTGTTACAAAATTTAGAAAAATTAGGGAGATGCAATCCTGTATCATTAGCATTAGTAGAGGCATATGATGCAAGAAAGCAAGCTTATGCAGCACAGCCAAAAAAAAAAACAAAAAAAAAAAAAAAAACCCTTCCACTTCACCCCTCCGTTCGTTCGAAATACCTGTCCAGCTGAGCCTTAAATTTATTTAGGCTATCAACTTCCACAACAAGGGATAGAAGTCTGTTCCACCAACCAACTACCCGCTGGTTAAAGGCAAATTTCCGCACATCTATCCTACATCTGTCTTTCCTCAATTTGAATTTATGCCCTCTCAGGTGATTATTCTGAGCAAGAGGCAGTATCCCATTAGCATTGAGCATGCTCAAACCATTCAAGGCTTTGTACACCTCTATCAGATCACCTCGCCGGTGCCTAGTCTCCAGACACTGTAATTTGCAAAACTTAAGCCTTTCTTCGTAAGAAGATAAATCTTCAAAGAAGATTTATCTTCTTGAAATGAGGCCTCGAGACCTGTATACAGTACTCAAGATGCGGTCTGACCATTGCCTTATACAAGGGAATGATCACCTCCCTATCCCTGCTAGAAAAATTCCTGTATATCATTGATAAGACACCATGAGCTACTCTTGCAGCCCGTCTGCATTGCTCAGAGAACTTCATATCTGCCTGCACAATTAACCCCAGGTCCTTTTCATTCTCTACCACTCTCAGTGTAGTACCACAGAGTTGATACGTTGCCTGGGGTTGCTGTTTCCCATATGTAGTACTTTACATTTGTCAATGTTAAACTTCATTTGCCACCTCTCAGCCCATCTGCTCAACCTTTCCAGATCCTGTTGCAGCAGCAGCATAGCATCAGTAGCATCCTTAACAACCCTGCCAACCTTTGTATCATCTGCAAACTTGGACATTAAGCTTGATATACCATCATCAATATGTTTTTTATATATACAGAAAACAACAATGGACCGAACACTGAACCCTCAGGGACTCCACTAATAACATTAGTCCACAATGAGCAGTGTCCATTAATTACCACTGTCTGTCTTCTGCCACTCAACCATCCCTTTATCCATAGCAACAATTTGCCACCAATGCCACACTGCTCCAATTTGTGTAGCAGTCTTCAATGTGCAACAGTATCAAAAGCCTTTCTAAGATCCAAATATATATCAAAGTTATTCCCTGCATCCAATTCTTTTGTGCTTCATCATAGTATCCAATCAAATTGGTCAGGCAAAACCTTCCCTTAACAAAACCATGCTGTGTCTGAGCTATAACTGAATTCTTGTCAAGATGGTCCTGCAGTGCTTCTTTAACCAGTGCTTCCATTAATTTTCCTGGAACAGAAATTAAACTCACAGGTCTATAATTACTTGTGTCAGCCTTTGATCCTCCTTTGTGAATTGGGGTTACATTTGCACATCTCCAGTCTGTAGGTACCTCCCCTGAGTCCAAGGAAGCTCTCATAATTATGGCTAACGGATTGCTTACTTCCTTTGCTGCCTCCTTTAATATAACTGGATAGATCCCATCCACCCCAGGTGCCTTTCTTGTATTTATCTTCAACAATTTCTCCTCCACTTTACTCTCAATTATTATAAGATCATCTAGCTCACTGCCAGTGTTTACTTCATCTATGGGATTCCCCTTCCTGAATAACTCCTCATGTGTGAATGTAGATGCAAAATATTGATTTAGTTTGTTAGCTACCTGAGCAGGATCATGAACAGTTGAACCATCGATATCAAGTGGACCAATCTAATTCATCCCCTTCCTTCTAGAGTTTACATAAGTAAAGAACGCCTTGCTGTTTTTCTTTGCATCCCTTGCCAAATATTAAGATATTAAGAGTACTCTTGATATTAAGAGTAGGAGACCGGCGGAATTACTTAGCAAGTACAGGTCACTGTTGAAAAAAAGCCGTGAATTAGGGTTGAACTTGAAAGTGTCTGCAATTCTGCCCAGACACGATAGGAGGGAGTATATGATGAGAGCCTTGTCGATCAATTCGGCCCTGGAGGGATTGTGCAAGGCTCAAGGGGTAGAATTTTTTTCAGCCTCGACTGTACTTGTTAACAGGAGAGATTGCTTCTACAGGGATGGGATACACTTAAATAGAAAGGGTGCAAGAATTTTTGCTGATGCTCTCGAGGCAGTGTTAGGTGGGTCGGAAAACTGCTAGTTGGGGGGGATACAAGGACTAATAGATTAACAGTAGCCACTGGCAGAGGTGGAAGTGATTCTTGCACTGCTTCTATTCAAATGAGCAGAAGTCTGAAAAACAAGATGCAGGATATTTCAGAGACTGCTGGTAGTCATTGCGTTACAAGTAAACACATGGGTTGTGTTAGGGTAGCTAAGAATAGAAACAGGTGCATGTATACCTGCGTGTACACCAACGCTAGGAGTTTGGTAAATAAATTTGATGAATTTGAGGTATTGCTCAAAACATCAAAGGCAGATATTGTTGGGATATCAGAGACGTGGTGTCACACAGATATAAGTAATGCGGAACTGGAATTTGGGGAATACAATGTATATAGAAAGGATAGACAGGACAGGAGGGGAGGAGGGGTTATGCTGTTAATTAAGAAACACATAAAGTCAAAGGAAGTGAAGCCAGTTGACATCGATGGACAGGGCAGTGTCGAGTCAGTTTGGTGTGACATAAGCATAGGGAAATCAAAATTGAGAGTAGGAGTGTGCTATAGGCCTAATGACTCTGATGAGTATAATAATATATTGTACAGGGAAATAGAGTGGGCCAGTAAATCAGAGAGTCTTATAATGGGGGATTTTGATTTCCCAGATATTGACTGGAATTTGTGGGTTGGTCACTAGCAAGGCTTTTGTGGATTTATTGGATGATTGTTTTCTACATCAGCATGTTCGTGAGGCAACAAGAGGGAGCAATACTCTTGATCTGATTATCAGTACTGATTCTTCATGCATTAAGAACCTGCAGATAAATGAACCACTAGGTGGCAGTGATCACAGTGTGTTGAAGTGGGATTTACTCAAGGAGGTAACTACCATCAGAGGTAAAGGGAAGGGTTTTTGTTTTCGTAAAGGCGACTATGATGGTCTGAGACAGTATTTAAATTCTATACAGTGGGACCAACTGATGATGTTACCAACAGCAAACTCAAAATGGGAAGCATTCAAGGAACTAATCTTGGTGGCTACCAGGCTTTACATACCAACTAAGAAATATTGTTCAAGGTTTAGGCCTAAATGGTTGTCAGATGGACTAATGAGACATGTGGCAGAGAAGAAAAATGCATGGGATACATACAAATTAATGGGTGACATGGAAGCCTATGATAGATATAAGTTGGTCTGTAACCAAGTCACAAAGGAGATTAGGCAGGCAAAGGCAGACTACAAAAAATCCTTGGCAAAGGATGCAAAGAAAAACAGAAAGGAGTTCTTTACATACTTGATGGATATTGATGGTTCAACAGTTGAGGATCCTGCTCAGGTGGCTAACAATCTAAACGAGTATTTTGCATCTACATTCACGCATGAGGAGTTATTCAGGAAGGAGAATGATGTAGGTAAAGTAAACATTGGCAGTGAGCTGGATGATTTTGTAATAACTGAGAGGAAAGTGGAGGAGAGATTGTTGAGGATAAACATAAAAAAGGCACCTGGGGTGGATGGGATCTATCCAGTTATATTAAAGGAGGCAGCAAAGGAAGTATGCAAACCCCTAGCCATAATTATGAGCTTCTTTGGACTCAGGGGAGGTACCCATAGACTGGAGATGTGCAAATGTAACCCCAATTCACAAAGGAGGATCAAAGGCTGACACAAGTAATTATAGACCTGTTAGTTTAACTTCTGTTCCAGGTAAATTAATGGAGGCACTGGTTAAAGAAGCACTGCAGGATCATCTAGACAAGAATTCAGTTATAGCTCAGACGCAGCATGGTTTTGTTAAGGGCAGGTCTTGCCTGACCAATTTGATTGGATACTATGATGTAGTCACAAAAGAACTGGATGCAGGGAATAACTTTGATATTATATATTTGGATCTTAGAAAGGCTTTTGATACTGTTGCACATGGAAGACTGCTGCACAAATTGGAGCAGTGTGGCATTGGAGGCAAATTGCTGCTATGGATAAGGGGATGGTTGAGTGGCAGAAGACAGAGAGTGGTAATCAATGGACACTGCTCAACGTGGACTAATGTTATTAGTGGAGTTCCTCAAGGTTCAGTGTTGGGTCCATTGTTGTTTTCGGTGTTTATGAATGATGTTGATGATGGGATATCAAGTTTAATGTCTAAGTTTGCAGATGATACAAAGGTTGGCAGGGTCGTTAAGGACACTACTGACGCTATGCTGCTGCAACAGGATCTGGAAAGGTTGAACAGATGGGCTGAGAGGTGGCAAATGAAGTTTAACATTGACAAATGTAAAGTACTACATATGGGTAACAGTAACCCCAGAGCAATGTATCAACTCTGCGGTACTACACTGACAGTGGTGGAGAATGAAAAGGACCTGGGGGTAATTGTGCAGGCAGATATGAAGTTCTCTGAGCAGTGCAGACGAGCTGCAAGAGTAGCTCATGGTGTCTTGTCAATGATATACAGGAATTTTTCTAGCAGGGATAAGGAGGTGATTATTCCCTTGTATAAGGCAAGGCCACATCTTGAGTACTGTATACAGGTCTGGAGGCCTCATTTCAAGAAGGATGTAGAGCTGCTGGAACGGGTACAGTGAAGGGCAACAAGATTAGTAAATGGAACAAAGGGGTTGCTCTTACGAAGAAAGGCTTAAGTATTGCAAATTACAGAGTCTGGAGACTAGGCACCGGCGAGGTGATCTGATAGAGGTGTATAAGGCTTTGAATGGTTTGAGCATGCTCAATGCCAATGGGATTCTTCATCTTTCTCAGAATAATCACCTCAGAGGGCATAGATTCAAATTGAGGAAGGACGGATGTCGGATAGATGTGCGGAAATTTGCCTTTGGCCAGCGGGTGGTTGGTTGGTGGAACCGACTTCCATCACTTGTTGTTGAAGTTGATAGCCTAAACAAATTTAAAGCTCAACTGGACAGGTATTTTGAACGAACGGAGGGGTGAAATAGGAGAGGGTTTTTTTTTTTTTTTTTTTTTGGCTGATGCTGAATAAGCTTGCTTTCTTGCATCATATGCCTCTACTACTGCTAATGCTAATGTTAATGCTAAAGATTTCTCGTAATCTGCCTTCGCCTGCCTAACCTCCTTTGTAACTTGGTTACCGATCAACTTATATCTATCATAGGCTTCTGTGTCACATGTAAATTTATATGTATCATGTGCATTTTTCCTCTCTGCCATATATCTCATTAGTCCATCTGACATCCATTTAGGCCTGAACCTTGAACAGTATTTCTTAGTTGGTATGTAAAACCTAGTAGATTCCAAGATAAGTTCTTTGAATGCTTCCCATTTTGAGTTTGCTGTTGGTAACATCATCAGTTGGTCCCACTGTATAGAATTTAAATACTGTCTCAGACCATCGTAGTCACCTTTACGAAAGCAATAACCCTTCCCTTTACCCCTGATGGTAGTTACCTCCTTGAGTAAATCCCACTTCAGCACACTGTGATCACTGCCACCTAGTGGTTCCGGTATCTGCAGATTCTTAATGCATGAAGAATCACTACTGATAATCAAATCAAGAGTATTGGTCCGTCTAGTTGCCTACTGAACATGCTGATTTAGAAAACAATCATCCAATAAATCCACAAAAGCCTTGCTACTGTGTGAGTGGCCAACCCACAAATTCCAGTCAATATCTGGGAAATTAAAATCCCCCATTATAAGACTCTGATTTACTGGCCCACTCTATTTCCCTGTACAGTTTCTTATTATACTCATCAGAGTCATTAGGCCTGTAGCACACTCCTACTCTCAATTTTGATCTCCCAATGCTTATGTCACACCAAACTGACTCGACACTGCACTGCACTGCACTGTCCAGCGATGTCGACTGGCTTCACTTCCTTGGATTTTATGTTTCCTAACTAATAGCATAACCCTTCCTCCTTCACTATCTTGTCTATCCTTTCTGTAGACATTGTACTCCCCAAGTTCCAGTTCTGCATTACTTATATCTGTGTGACACCACGTCTCTGATATCCCAACAATATCCACCTTTGATGCTTTGAGCAATACCTCAAATTCATCAAATTTATTTACTAAACTCCTAGCATTGGTGTACACGCAAGTATACATGCACCTGTTCTTTTTCTTAGCTACCCTAACACAACCCATGTGTTTACTTTTACCCCAATGACTCCCAGCCGTCTCTGAAATATCCTGCATCTTATTTTCCAGGCTGCTGCTCATTCCAATAGAAGCAGTGCAAGAATCACTTTCCCCTCTGCCAGTGGCTACTGTTAATCTATTAGTCCTTGTATCCCCCCAATCTAGCAGTTTTCCGACCCACCTAACACTGCCTCGATAGCATCAGCAAACATTCTTGCACCCTTTCTATTTAAGTGTATCCCATCCCTGTAGAAGCAGTCTCTCCTGTTAACAAGCACAGATCAGACTGAAAAAAATTCTACCCCTTGAGCCTTGCACAATCTTTACAGGGCCGAATTGATCGACAGGGCTCTCATCATATACTGCCTCCTATCTTGTCTGGGCAGAATTGCAGACACTTTCAAATTCAACCCTAATTCACAGCTTTCTTTCAACAGTGACCTGTACTTATATTGTTAAATGGCTGTTGAAGTTTAACTTTAACAAAATTAAAAACTTCAACAGCCAATTCTGAGAAATGGCTATAGAAGTTTAACTTTGACAAATGCAAGGTACTGCATATGGGTAGCAATAATCCCAAAGTAATGTATCAACTGTTTTGTACTTTCACTCAATGTGGTAAAAAATGTAAGGGACTTGGTGGTAATTGTTCAGTCTTATATGAAATTCTTCAAACAGTGCAGGCAGGCTGCAATGACAGCTCATGGGATTTTTTCAATGATAATACATACAGCAGTTTTCTTGCAGGGATATGGGGCCAATTATCCCATTGTTTAAGGCAGTGGTCAGGCCACATCTTGAGTACTGTATACAGGTCTGGAAACCTCACTTCAGAAGGATTGATATTTGCTGGAATAGGTACAGAGAAGGGCAAGTTATTGCTGTGGATAAAGGGATGGTTGAGTGGGAACAGAGATTGGTGAGTTGAACAAGGGCTGCTCTTACCAAGAAAGGCTTCCATTCTGAAAATTGCAACATTTGGAGACTAGGCATGTGTGAGGTGTTTAAAGTTTTGAATAGCTTAAGCAAAATCAATGCTGATGGTATTCTTCCTCTTGCTCAGACTTTGCACGTGAGGGAGCATAAATTCAAATTGAGGAAAGTCTGGTTGCAGATTAGATGTGCAGAAGTTTGCCTTCAGTAAATGGGTGTTTTTGATTTCTGGAACAAGCTTCCATCTGTTGTTGTGTAAGTGGATGGTTTGAATATATTCAAGGAAGAACTAGACAAATTATTAAAAGGAATGGATAGGTGAAATGGGAATTTTTTTTTTATTATGCTTTTTTTTTTATGCAAGCTTGCTTTCTTGCATCATTTGCCACTATTAATACTAATATTAATTGTATCCATTGATAGCCATGAAGTTAGGTCATAATAGCAGCAAGCCACAGACCTGACATTATCTGTCCATGGACTGGAAGCACTAATAGTACCACTCTCTTTCTTGCTTAAACAGTATAACAGACAGTAGCACATGGCAATCAAAATGTTAGTCTTTGTCTAGATATTTAGTTTTTGTTTATAGCTACAGTTAAAAAGCCTTAGCACAGATTTATTTATGGCACCTTCTACATTGTATTTGTTAACTGTAAGTAGTATCTAACAATTGTTCTAAATTGTTTAATTGTAAGCTCCTGAGCCATTTGCATTTTTAGTAAATTCATTTCTTCATTCTTGTTCAGAATAATGGGTTATTTTCTGTAAAAAGATATTTTCTGTAAAAATAATGGGTTATTTTCTGTCACATTTGTTTTGATTGATAAAGCTCTCATAACATAATATATCCACATTTTTTCTTTTTTTAGATCTGAATATCTTCACTGGAGTATCCATTGTCATTATATACCACTGTGCATTAGCAGTGGTGGTTGTGAAGGTTCTATAAGAAGAGCTTTTTCTTTTATATTTCAAGCACTTGTCCAGAAAAGAGAAAATTCTCCTTCATTTATTCATTTATATATATATTTACAAGTGAGTGTGTTCTGAATTCTGTTAATCTTTGTAAATTCTGATGTTTAGTCATCCTTAAGTAATGGTAATATATACTAGTATAAAAAATGAATGCCTGTCTAGGGTGACCATATTTTCAGCAAGAAAACAGCATAAATGAATCTGCTGATTAAAAAATCAGGGCAAAATACTCTGAAAAAAAAAAAAAAAAAAAAAAAATCAGGTCATTCCTGGAACCCATCTATAGAAATCAAGGTGTCCTAATAGTGTTGCTGATATTATCACTATTTCATAAAACAGTACACAAAATAGATCTGGTCTAATGTATCATAGGGCTAATTATAGTCATCTCTGCTCTCTGTTTGACCTATATCTGTCAACCAATGAGGGAATCTGTCCTTGTAGATTTCACTGAGAGATATGAAGTCCTGAATGATACAGGAGATTGTGTTAATAAGATGATCAGTGACTGCATCAATATCATTTATCTGTGGTAGTGAGAACCAATCAATGTTATCAAATTCACGTCCTAATAATTGCCAGTCTGCTCTCCTAAGGTTTAGCTTGGCAGAGACAAGAGTAGTGCATTTATTTTTCTGTGGTATTTTATTTGACAGCTCAAATCCTTGTGATCAGATTGCAGAAATGAAATTTCTTCTAAAATTAGGATCTCCTTGGATGCAAAAATGAGATCCAGTAATGCCTTGCCTCTTGTACAAGTATTGTTGTACTGCTTGAGGCCTAGTTCAGCCATGATGTCATATAGCAGCCTAGTTGTAGCGGGTGACTCCCCATTGCCTAAAGGAGAGTGCTGAATATTGAAGTCTCCAAACAAGTAAACCTCATTTGACTGGTGAAAAAAATGTTTCAAACTCACAAAGTGCTTGTGACAGCCTCTCCATAATAAGTAGATTGACCTGGGGTGAAAGGTAGATAGCTTTGAGAACAGTTTGGTTATGAACCTTCATCTGACAGAATATTTCTTCAATATTGTGGAATGACCTGTGCATTGTTACTACAAATTGGTTTGAGATTATGATCACGATGCCACTGCCCCTTGATCCTCTGTCTCTTCTGAGGACAGTATAGCTTACTGTTGCAATTTCTAAAGTAGAATCCCATCGTGCAGCCACATTTCAGTGAAAATATAGACATCAAATTCCAGGGAGCAAAGCAAGATTCTAAGTTTGTCAGTTATCACTGTTTTGGCTTCGGCGACAGAGCCAGATTGTCGTTTCCTCTGTTACCTGCTTTTGTCTGATCATAAGATGCTTTCTTCCCTTTGTTGAGGGCACTAATGTTTTCAATGGATCTATCAATCTTGCTTGAGGAAGTCTGTGGTCTTTGTTCGGTTGACTGCTTAGCTGGGAGCTGATTACATTTGTCCACCCCACAACAATCTCCCCCTGAAGCCGCTGAGAAGTGGCAGTCAGCAGGAATGCGTGTGCAGTGAGGGCAGATTGCGATTAAGCTGAATTGGGAGTAGCTTTTATGGAATTGGATAAGCTCTGATGAGTTAAGAAAGTTCATCAATTTAGCAGCATCATCAAGATTCCTTAGCTCTGTTTTGTTAAATATAACCAGGAGGATAAGTTTGATCTCCTTATTTTCCCTATGCAGTACTGTGATATAGTCTTTCAACTCTTGTAGTTGTGCTTTAATAAGAACACTTACTTGCTCAGGATTAGCAAAAGAATCTGGATAAACTTCACCATAGCACTTTGTTTCAGTTTCAAGTATTTTTTTTTCAGATTGCAAGAACTGAGTACTGTCATCAGGATTGTTTGTCAGTGACTTCACATCACAACTACCGTGTTTAGTCAACTCAAGAAGTTCACTGAGTTTATTAGCCACAAGATTGTTTCTATTTAAGTGTTCTTTCTGGAACTGACGGAACTCATTGGAGAGTTATTTCACAGCTGTTGAAATCTGTGCTAAAACTTTGTCGCCTCCTGCGCGCTCCTGCAAAAGCACAAGCTGGACTGCTTTTGATTGCAGCAGATTTTTCTGAAGGCAAATGATGATCCCATCATGCGTAACGTCACAATTTTTCATAAGGACAGAATTGCGGATGGTCCTGCTCCTGGAGGAGTAGCTATCCTTGTGGACAACCAGACCCCAGTTCAGCCTTTGCTACTTACAACCAGCATAGAGGCTATTGCAATTCGCCTTACAGTGCACTTTTTGTAACCATCTGTTCTATTTATTTGCCACCTGTAACTAACATCTCCCAGAAAGACTGTGATGATCTTGTAATGCAGTTCCCCCCCTCTTACTTCTTGGAGATTTTAATGGGCGTTACACCCTGTAGGGTAGTGCTAATGGAAGGGGACGAGTCATAGAGCATATGCTCAATCAAGGGGTTAATGGAAGGGGACAAGTCATAGAGCATATGCTCAATGACAGTGATCTTTCCCTTCTAAATGAGGTAATTAACACATTCTTCCGACCGTTTGCGTACACTTTTGTTGTAAGCGTAATCTTCGTCCTGAACCAGAATTAAGGCTCGGACGAAATGCTATTCCAGTAGTGTCAGACACAAAATTCTTGGGAATTGCGTTTGATAAAAAGTTGACCTTTCTAGAACATATTCGTCAACTTCGTACAAAGTGCATGAGAGTATTAAATATTCTTCGCTCACTCTCCTCTACGCACGTTGGGGAGCAGACAGGTGCACCTTACTATGAATTTATCGTGCACTTGTACGATCCAAATTAGATTATGAGTCTCAGGTATACTCCTCAGCCAGAGACAGTGTCCTTCGATGGCTGGACCCTGTCCACCATCAGGCTAACCGTATTGCTACTAGAGCATTTCGAACATCTCCTGTCCAGAGCTTATACGTCGAAGCAAACGAATCACTGTTATCCCTTCAACATAAGCAGTTGTCTTTAAACTATGCTTTAAAGTTGAAATCCCTTCCAAACCATCCTACGTGGACATCCGTTTTTGAACCACATTGGGAAAACTTGTACAATATCTGTCAGACTGCCAACCGGCCTTTTGATGTTAAAATCATGGTAGACAATGTTGCACAAACACCAAAAGAAACTCTTCCACCCTGGCATGCTCATACCCCATCGTGTGACTTTTCCCTTAAGATATGGGTAAAGTCTGAGACTCCATCATCTGTCTACCAGCAGTTCTATTCTGCACACTGAGCTGAGCACTCCGACTTCCTGCCAGTTTACACAAACGGCTTGAAGTCTGAATCGTGCGTAGGATCTGCTCGAAGTCTGAATCGTGCATAGCAGCAGCAGTGTATATGCTGAATTCTTCCTGAATCAAGCATATACACTGCAGAGCTGCATGCTATAGAGTTAACCTTGGATCACATTCAAACTTGTCAATGCCAAAGGTCAATAATATATTCTAGTTCTTTGAATGTATTACAGGCTTTATTATCTTTGAGACACAACTCTCACCCAGTTCTCTGTCGGGTTCAGCAGAAGATACATTCTCTTTGTGAATACAAGTTTGATATCCGCTTCTGCTGGATTCCTGGCCACATTGGGATAAGGGGAAATGATTTGGCTGACACTCAGCCAAATCAGCAGCTCCCACTAATAATCATTGCCTGTCAGTCCCTTATACAGACTACAGCCAAATAATACACAACAAGATATATTCCCAGTGGCAAGAACTGTGGCATAGAGAAAGAACAAATAAATTATACCAGATAAAACCTGTAATAGAAACATGGCAGTCCAGTCTGTGCAGGAATCGGAGCGAGGAAGTTGTTCTTGCTCGACTCCGCATAGGACACAGTCATCTGACACATTCGTTTCTGCTGAGGGCAGATGACCCTCCTATGTGCGAGTCTTGCAACACCATTTTATCAATAAAGCATATTTTAATAGATTGCATTAATTTTATCCATGTTCGCAATATATATTTTACTGCTTTTACTCATCTGACTGGGCTTTATACACTCAGTCAGATTTTATCAGACAACGACCACGTGTCAGCAGTTTTTAAGTTTTTACAACCTATTAATATATATACACATATATAAATTGGATAATTTACTTTTAAACTTATACTGCCGTATATATATAAATAACAATATGACGAGGTAACTTTTTTAAAGGTTACCAGAATTTATCTTTGTTGATATTTTAATCTTTTCTTGGCGCAGTATAACCGCAGTCGTTTTTGCGGCAATAAAATCAAAATTAGTCAATCAACACCTTTTTCCACATGTCTACTTGTACATTTTCTGCCATTGATCTCTCTCTCTCTCAATATGCTCCCCTTCTCTACTCCCTTCACTCACTTGGGAAGTGAAGGAGAACCCATATGGAAGTGATCACTTCCCTGTGATAACCTTCTTACATAGTGGGAGACCATGTCTTCCTTATAGGTTACTGTGGTGGAAGATTGATCAGGCTGATTGGAGTGCCTTCCGACGTCTGGCAGAGTTTGACATCACTGCAGTTAGTCAGGAGCATACAACGTACATCACAGAAAATATTGTTCAAGCAGCTGTGAATGCTATTCCACAAACATCTATATAGTTTCCACCTTTTCTCAAACCATAGTGGAATTCACAATGCACTGCTGCAAAAAAGGCTCAAAACAAAGCTTGGGGGATATTCCGATTATATCTTACCGTAGCTAACCTTAGCCTTTACACATGCACGAGCCAAAGCACGCTACATCTACCATCAGAGCTCAAAGCAATCATGGATTGCTTTGAGCTCTGATGGCAGATGGAAAATGTACATTCTTCGATCATAATTGTTGCACTATTGCAGACTCAACTGCAATAGCCAATTCTCTTGGGGAAACATTCTCTAATATCTATACAACATCATCGTATTCCCCAGAGTTCCTGGTCCCGAAACAAAAACTCAAAAACAGGCACTTAATTTCACATCAAGAAGCCTTTATCCCTATAACAGGCCACTCACTATACAGGAGGCGCCTCCGTAGCCAGTTGGGAAGGAGCAGCAGTGCGTAGCACTCGCGTCTTGATTAGACCGGGGTTTGAGCCCATCACCACCAAATATGGAGGATGCGGAAAGGTCAGGGAATGACCACCGCATATCCCAGAGCAATATGGCCTTAGTTGCTAATGCTCCTAAAAACCAAATAACAACAACAACAACTATACAGGAATTGAAAAGAGCTCTTATCCTACCTAATGCAAGTGCTGTTGGACCTGATAGCGTCCATTATGAAATGATTAAACGTCTTTCACCAAAATCTGTGGATCACCTGCTCCTTCTGTATAACAGAATCTATATTGAAGAGCAGTTTCTTGATGACTTGCACAAGGCAATCATTCTTGCCTTTGCAAAGCCAAGAAAGGATCCTAAAATTCTTATTAATTATCGTCCTATTCCTCTGACAAGCTGTTGTGCAAAATCCTAGAGAGAATGGTTAATTTTCATTTTAGCATTAGCATTAGTTGAGGCATATGATGCAAAAAAGCAAGCTTATAGAGCATTAGCCAAAAAAAAAAAAAAAAAAAACCTTCCCGTTTCACCCATCTGGTCACTCCAAATGTTTCTCTAATTCAACCTTAAATTTATTTAAGCTATCAACTTCCACAACAACAAATGGCAGTCTGTTCCAGCAATCAACTACCTGCTGGCTAAAGGAAAACTTCCGCACATCTGTTCTACAACTGTCTTTCCTCAATTTGAATCTATGCCCCCCTCAGGTTCTTAATCTGAGCAAGCAGAAATATACCATCAGAAGTGAGCCTGCTCAAACCATTCAAGGCCTTATACACCTTAATCAAATCACCTCGCAAGCAGAGGTGTATTGCTAAAAAAAATAGTACTGGAACGCTCATTCTCCAGAAAACTATATGATAACGCCATGTCGACTGTACAGTAACTGAATCAGACTTCAGACTCACGATTCATAGACAACCAGTTCTAGCGTTCAGCTCATGTCGAATCAAAACGCAGCATTCACACACATCACAGTATATCTCATTCAGTATATCATCACAATATATCTTTTTATCTAACACATTATACTTTAGTAAGAAACATTCAAGTTTCATCGCAAAATTTATATTTTTGTTTTTAAATAAATTTTTAAAGAAATCTATTAATTTTAAAGATTACTATTAATATATATTTTAGTAGCAATGCGTAAAATAGATATTCCTCCCTCCCCTTTGATGCCATTGTTTCATAATATTAGGTGTATGAATTTAATGATTTTCTATTATAACATTTAGAAAAAAGTTCCAGAACGTTGTTCTGACCCGAATACACCACTGCTTGCAGATGCCTAGTCTCCAAATGCTGCAACTTGCAGAACTTAAGCCTTTCTTCGTAAGCCCACCCATTTGTCCTCTCACCAATCTTGTTGCCCTTCTCTGTACTCATTCTAGCAACTCTACATCCTTCCTAAAATGAGGCCTCCAGACCTGTACACAGTACTCAAGGTCTGGCCTTACCATTGCCTTATACAAAGGTATAATCACCTTGTATCTACTAGCAAAATTCCTATATATCATTAACAAAACTTCATGAACTGCTCTGGCAGCCCGTCTGCACTGCTCAGAGAACTTCATATCCGACTGCACAATTATTCCCAGCTCTTTTTCATTCTCCACCTCCCTGAGTGTAGTACCACACAGTTAATAATTTCAAAAAAAATTGCTGCAATTTTTCACATGGAGAAAATATTACTTGAAAATGAAATTATTACATTGCGAAACAGTATCTTCCTAAAAGCCAGATCATCAGAAGAAGACTTTTGGAAATATGTTTGCCGAGAAAAGTAACCAAATGTAAAAAAAATGCATATAGTGTGCATAGTGTTAGGGTCAGGCACCACCTGTAGTTTCCCACATCTGCGCCATATATACACTGTGAAGAAATACAGTACTATTGTAAATTCCAGAAAAGTGTTGTGTTTAATGTGCAGTATTGTGTTGGGTTCTGTTGTGTGTCCTGACATTTGGCCGCAGGGCCCCTGGTGGAACCCCACGTTGCCCGCACACACACCACTAGGAGGTAGCCAGGCTGCCCATAATTCTCTGGCTGGTCTCCATCAGGGTCGCTCAGCTTCCTGAGCGGAGACCAAATTAAAAAAAAAATAGTAAAAGAAAAAAAAAAGAAATAAGAAATTAAATAATGATAATAAAAAAGACAAATAATAATTTTTAAAAAAGCACGATTAGATAGAGTGAGGTAGTACAGGGTGTACGGAAGAAGAGGGGGAATGAAAGTAAGAGTAAGGGGATATAGGCAAAGGCATCCCAAACCAGTCAATGGACAATCAGTCCATCAGGCAAAGGCGAAGAAAGAGGAAGGAATGGGATCGAAAGTGACTGCAAGGGAGCACAGATAGGATCGCCATTTGGCGCCTCTGTCAAGTCCAGGTGGTGTCCAATCCAAGTGTTTAAGTCAATCCAATGGTAGCTTTCAAACTCCAATCATCGGATAGTTGTTGTTTGATGGTGTGATGGTCAAGTTCATGACTGTCTAGTCTGGATGGAAGTCCATCATGGTCTCAAACTGTCTGTTGTCTTTCTTGGGACCATTGTGGTCTCGGTACAGGTACTGTAGATAAGGATTTCCTTCGGCTGAAGAGCTCTTGTGCGAAACGCATAAAAGCTGTATATTCCTCCCTACTATCAAGCAGGTGTGTTTCTTGGTCTTTGGGTATGTAGGTCAAGGAAGTGATGAAGGGGCAGTGGAGATCCTCATACAAGGGGCAGTCATACGTAAGGTGCGACCAACTCTCAGTCCCACCACGGGTGCAAGTGGGATCATTGATGATTCCCAGGGCCATCAGTTTGCCTTTTAATGATCCATGGCCAGTTAACAGGTATGTAGCATAAAGGCCAGGTGAAAACCAAGGGGGGAAGCCGGGGGAACACCCTATTAATGTAAGAGAAGAACTTTCTAATGATTTCACCTTTGTTGGAAGTAGTCGATCTCACTTGCCATGCCTGCTGCAGATGCGTGAGGAGACGCTTCTTTTCTGCTGTTCTTTCGTTTGCGGGGTCTATTGTGAAGTCAAGGATGGTCTTGGAATTTGCTTTGGAGAGGTGGACGAATAGTCCACAGCAGACCACCTCCAGGTCCAGTGGCATGGCGCCTGCCAGGATTTACAGAGCATGAGTAGTGACAGTACAGCAGGCACTGGTAGTGATGCCTGCTGCATAACGTACCAGTTGCCTGCTGCATACGTTATAATCGAGGTAAATACCGCTTTATAGAATAAGGACAGAGTGTGACTATTGAGTCCCCAGTCCCGTCTGGAGACCCTGGTGACAAGAGCGGTGTAATTGTGTATGTTTCTTCTTAGGTGTTTAATATGTGGCTGGAAATTTGGTTTGCTGCTAAGGATAATTCCTAGATACTTAAGTTGAATGGAGAATTTTATGGTTCTGTTGTCAATTTTTATCTGTGGCAGTCTGGCTTCATTGAGACTTCCTTTGAGAAGAATAGAATCTGTTTTGGTGGCAGAGATGGTGAGGTTGTGGTGTTTAGCCCAGTCCTGTTGCTTCTGCAGTACATTATTTGCCAAAATCTCCAGTCGTACCCTAGAATTGCTGGTAACGGTGATAATAAGATCATCTGCATAGGCCTGAGAGGTGACCTCTCCCAGGTCCATGCCAAGGAATTCATCAAGGACAAGATTCCACAAGAATGGGCCCAGAACCGAGCCCTGTGGGCATCCTGTGTAGATCTGTCTGGTGATTTTCATATATGGAGCATTGACAGTGATTGACCTGTTGGAAAGGTAGCTTTTGATTGAGTTATATAGGTTTGCTGGAAGCTTTGATTGGCGCAGTCTGCCCAGGGCGCTCGGCCACCAAAGTGAGTTGAACGCCCCAGAAAAGTCGACAGCGATGACCAGAAACTATTTCTTTCGGGTAATTAAAAAAATGCAGTGAACTTTTAAATTCCTGTTTTGGTTCCACACATCTGTGTGAATCAGCCTTTTCATATTTGAAGCAAACAAAGACGAAGAATCGCTGTGCTCTTATGGACTTGCATACAGAAGATTCTTTACTGTTGGCCTTATCACAGTATATCCCCGATTTTGAAAGCTTGGCAGATGATATAAAGACACAAACTTTGCATAAATTAAAATTTTAGATACGTATGAATTTAAAATAAGAATTCTGAATTGTATTGAATTTTAAAATTTATAAACAACATTTTTCAATATGTATTGATTAACTTTTTTAACCTTGTGCAATTAAATTTTTGAGATGGTAGATCGCAGCACATTTTGAAGGAAAAAAGTAGATCACATCACAAATTAAGTTAGCCACCCCCTGCTATATATCCTTGACAAAACTCCGTGACCTGCTTTGGCAGTCCGTCTGCACTGCTCAGTGAACTTCATGTCTGACTGCACAATTATCCCAGGTTAATTGTAGTACTTTTCTCTTGAGTTACTGCTACCCATATAGAGTATTTTGCATTTGTCGATGTTAAACTTCAGTTGGCACATCTCAGCCCATCTGCCTAACTTTTCTAGATCCTGTTGCAATAGCATACTGTCTTTACAACTCTGCCAACCTTTGTATCATCTGTAAACTTGGGCATTAAGCCTGATATACCTTCATCAATATCATTGATAAATACACAAAACAACAGACGCCTCCATAGCCAGGTGGGCAGGAGCAACAGTGCATAGCACACGTGATTAGACCGGGGTTCAAGCCCGTGACCACCAAATACAGAGGATGCAGAAAGGTCAGGGAATGACCACCGCATATCCCCGGGGAGCAATATGGCCTTAGTTGCTAATGCTCCTAAAAACCAAATAACAACAACTAAACAACAATGGGCCCAGCACCAAACCTTGGGGGGGCTCCGCTAATAACATTAGATCACGTAGAGCAGTGTTCATTTATTAACAATCTCTGTCGTCTTCAACTCAACCATCCCTTTATCCATTGCAGTAACTTGCCCTTAATGCCATACCACTCCAATTTGTACAACAGTCTTCTATGTGCAACAGTATCAAAAGCTTTCCTGAAATTCAAATTTATGATATCATAATTATTTTTTTGCATTCACTTCTTTTGTGACCACATCGTAGTATCCAATCAAATTGGGGCGCCTCCATAGCCAGTTGGACAGGAGAAGCAGTGCGTAGCACACGTTTCTTGATTAGACCAGGGTTTGAGCCCGTGACCATTAAATATGGAGGATGCAGAAAGGTCAGGGAATGACCACCACATATCCCAAGAGCAGTATGGCCTTAGTTGCTAATGCTTCTAAAAACCAAACAACAACAATAATCAAATTGGTCAGACAAGACTTACCCTTAACAAACCCATGCTGTGTCTGAGCTATTGCTGCTGTCTTGTATAGGTGATCCAGTATCACCTCTTTAACCAGTGGCTCCATTATTTTCCCTGGAACAGAAGTTAAACTAACAGGTCTATAATTATTTGTGTCACCCTTTGTGAATTGGGGATACATTTGGACATCTCCAGTCCGTGGGGACCTTCACTGACTCTAAAGATGCTTTCATAATTATGTCTAAAGATTTACTTATTTTTCTTGCTGCCTCCTTCATTATAACTGGATAGATTCCATTTGTCCCAGGTGCCTTTTTTATGTTTAACTTCAACAATTTCTCCTCCACTTTGCTCTCAGTTATTACAAAATCACTTAGCTCCCTGTTAGAGTTTGATAAACTTCTGACATTCCTCATGTGTGAATGTAGAGCAAAATACTCATTCAGTTTATCAGCTACTTGAGCAGGATCATCAGTAGTAAAACCATCTATGTTAAGTGGACCAATCTGATTCATCCCATTCCTTCTAGAGTTTACATAAGTAACGAACTCTTTGCTGTTTTTCTTTGCATCCTTTGGAAAAGATTTCTCTTAATCTGCCTAACCTCCTTTGTGACTTGATTACAGACTATCTTATATCTGTCATAGGCTTCTGTGTCGCCTGATATTTATATGCATCCCATGCATTTTTCTTCTCTGCCACGAACCTCATTAATTCATTTGAACATCCATTTAGGCCTCAATCTTGAACAGTAGTTCTTAGTTGGTATGAAAAGCCTAGTAGTCTCCTAGATTAAGTCCCTGAAGGCTTCCCATTTAGAATTCACCGCTGGTAACATTATCAGGTGGTCCCACTGTATAGAATTTAAAAATTGTCTGAGCTTGCTGTAGTTACCTTTACAAAACAAAATCCCTTCCCTTTACTCTGGATGGTAGTTACATTTTTAAGTAAATCTCACATTAGTACACTGTGATCACTGTCATAATTGGTTCCATTATCTGCAAATTCTTAATGCATGAATAATCACTGCTGATAATCAGATCAAGAGTATTACTCCCTCTGGTTCCCTTGAACATGTTGCTGTAGACAACACTCCTGTAATAAATCCACAAAAGTCTTGCTAGCATGTGAGTGACCAACCCACAAGTTACAGGCAATATCTGGAAAGTTAAAACCCCCCAATTACAAGACATTCTGATTTACTGGCCCACTCTATTTCTCTGCACAACTGTTCATTGTACTCATCAGAGTCATTAGGCCTATGACATACTCCTACTCTCATTTTCCCTTTCCCAGTGTTTTTGTCACACCAAATAGACTCAACATTGCATTGTTCACTTGTGTCAACTGGATGCGCTTCCTTATATTTTATGTGTTTCTTAACTAACAGCATAACCCCTCCTCCTGTCCTACCCTGTCTGTCCTTTCTGTACACATTGTACTCCCCAAATTCCAATTCTGCACTTCTTATTGGTGTGACACCATGTCTCTGATATCCCAACAATATCTGCCTTTGATGTCTTGATCAGTACTTCAAATTCATCAAATTTTATTTACTATGCTTCTATCATTAGTGTACATGCAAGTATACATGCACTTGTTCTTACTCTTAGTTAACCTAACACAGCCCAAATATTTATTTGTACAATAATGACTCCCAGCAGCTCTTGAAGTCCCCAGCAACTTGTTTTCTAGGCTACTGCTCATTACAATAGAAGCAGTCCAAGAATCACTTTCACCTCTGCCTGCAGCTACCGTTAATTTTTTAGTCTGTGAATTGGTCAGACAAGACTTCCCCTTAACAAACCCATGCTGTGTTTGAACTATTACTGCAGTCTTGTCTACGTGATCCTGCATTGCTTTTTTCTAACCAATGATTCTATTATTTTCCCCCGAACAGAAGTTAAACTAACAGGTCTATAATTATTTGTGTCCCCCTTTGAACCCCCTTTGTGAATTGGGGATACATTTGCACATCTCCATTCCATGGGGACCTCCACTGACTCTAAGGCTGCTCTCATAATTACGGCTGAGGGTTTGCTTACTTCCCTTGCTGCCTCCTTCATTATAACTGGATAGATTCTATGTGCCCCAGATGCCTTTTTTATGTTTAACTTCAACAATTTCTCCTCCACTTTGCTCTCAGTACAAAATCACTTAGCTCCCTGTTAGAGTTTGATAAACATCTGACATTCCCCTCCTTGAATAACTCCTCATGTGTGAATGTAGAGCAAAATACTCATTCAGTTTATCAGCTACTTGAGCAGGATCATCAGTAGTAGAACCATCTATGTTAAGTGAACCAATGTGATTCTAGAGTTTACATAGGTAACGAACTCTTTGCTGTTTTTCTTTGTGTCCTTTGCCAAAGGTTTCTCATAATCTGCCTGTGCCTGCCTAACCTCCTTTGTGACTTGATTACAGACTACCTTACAAATTTGTATATCTGCCATAGGCTTCTGTGTCCCCCTGATATTTATATACATCCCATGCATTTTTCTTCTCTGCCATGAGCTTCATTAATTCATTTGAACATCCATTTAGGCCTGAACCTTGAACAGTATTTCTTAGTTGGTATGAAAAGCCTAGTAGCCTCCTAGATTAAGTCCCTGAAGGCTTCCCATTTAGAATTCTATACAATGGGATCAACATCATCTGTTGATCCCATTGTATAGAATTCAAAAACTGCCTGAGATCACTGTAGTCACCTTTACGAAAACAAAAACCCTTCCCTTTTCCCTGGATGGTAGTGACATCTTTAAGTAAATCCCATATCAATAGACTGTGATCACTGTCACCTAGTGGTTCCTTTATCTGCAAATTCCTAATTCATGAGTCATCACTGCCGATAATCAGATCAAGAGTGTTACCCCTCTGGTTGCCCCTCGAGCATGTTGCTGTAGAAAACAATCCTCCAGTAAATCCACAAAAGTCCTGCTAGCACGCGAGTGAACAATCCACAAGTTCCAGTCAATATCTGGAAAGTTAAAATCCCCAATTACAAAGACATTCTGATTTAATGACCCACTCTATTTCTCTGCACAATTGTTCGTTGTACTCATCAGAGTCATTAGGCTTATAACACACTCTTACGCTCATTTTCCCTTTCCCAGTATTTATGTCACTAACTCAACATTGCACTGTCCACCCATGTCAATTGAATGCACTTCATTAGATTTTGTGTGTTTCTTGACTAACAGCATAACCTCTCCTCCCTTCCTACCCTATCTATCCTTCCTGTACTCATTGTACTCCCCATATTCCAATTCTTACTGCTTATATCTGTGTGACACCATGTCTCTGATATCCCAACAATATCTGCCTTTGATGCCTTGATCAGCACTTCAAATTCATCAAATTTATTTACTATACTTCTAGCATTAGTGTACATGCAAGTATACATGCATCTGTTTTTACTCTTAGTTAACCTCCTAACACTGCCCATGTATTTATTTGTTCCATGATGACTCCCAGCAGCTCTTGAAATCCCCAGCAACTTGCTCTCTAGGCTGCTGCTCATTACAGTAGAAGCAGTTTAAGAATTGCTTTTGCCTCTGCCTGTGGCTACTGTTAATCTTTTAGTATGTGAATCCCCCCAAGCTAGCAGTATTCCAACCCACCTAACACTGCCTCAATAGCATCAGCAAATATCTGGCACCCTGTAGAAGCAGTTGCTCCTGTTAGTAGGCATAGTCCATGCTGAAAAAAATTTTACCCCGTGAGCCTTTTACAGAATCAAATGACCTTCTCTCTAGCATCCAGTACAGCTTACGAAGGAACCGTCCACTCTGGACTATAGTATACTTATTTTATATATAAAATTTTTGCAACAGGAGTAAAACTTTTATTAAAATAATATATAGAAAAATATAGCTAAAACATAGGATTAAAAGCTTAGAAGTAATAAAAGAAATAAGAACTTGTATATCAAATAGAAGCAATCAAGAAGCTTGAAAAATGAATACAAAAAAAAAGAAAAAAAAAAGGGTGATGCAAAAAATGCAATAACCAAGTACAGTCTCTTTGGGTGGTGTTAAGAAGAAAAGAAACTAGTACAATGCATGTATGTTAGTGAAGTTATAAGAAATTTTCCATCATTCATCATGCTGTGAAATAACTACCTCGATAATGGGATATATGTACTTACCTCTATTTTGATTAATATTGGACCTGCTACGCCAACCAGGCTAGCCAGGTGGGTAAGGTGCCTGTCTGGCAACCCAAAGGTTGCGGGTTTGAATCCCGCCTCGGGCTTGGATCAGAGTAAATGCAAAAACTTTGGGAGGTGCATTATGGCCACAGAAGCTGATGCACCAACAACTAACAAAAAAAAAAAAAAAAAAAATAGACCTGCTACACATATGCTGAGTGCCTCTAAGAGCAATGACAAAAATGAAGTGTGTAATCTAAAATCTCAATATTAGAATGTGGATTGCAATTAATATGCTGCTCAGACAGTAATTCTGCAATGATGGAATAAGTGAAACTGGCCCAGTGAATAGCAAGGCAGCTGACCCACCCCTCAAGTTCCCAAATGCATAGGTGCAGCCTCGGGGCCTGGCTCTTGACTATGGTCAGTCTCACTTATATAACATGCCCAACAATACAGGAATTTAATCTGATGTGTAGAACTTCCCCATTACATCAAGGGAATAACAGACTTCACCTTAGAAACCAGTGATGAACTTCGATCAGAGATGCCTGGATAGTGAGAAATGTAAGTCACGGCAATTAGTTCCTACTTATGACCGAAGTAGGAAACCAAAGTACTCCCATAAAACAGAAATCTATGAAAAACATGGGAGTGGGAATATTGATATACAATTAATATGCTGTTCACACCAGTAATGCTGTGCAGGGGTGGAGCTTTATTGGTGTCAGTAGCATATTGACAGTAATCAGTGTCTAACGTTGAGATTTTAGACTATATGCTTAATTTTCTTAATCACTCTTGGTTAGCAGTACTTCATATAGGTTTAGTAGTTCCCAGTATTAATCGTAATAAAAGTACCAACACATCCTGTTATGGAGGCAGTTATTTTACAGCTAAAAAACTGATTGTTACATTATGTTGCATTGGACTGGTTCATTTCCTAAAGATGAGTATATATATACCATAAGTACATTAGAATAAGTAATGAATGTGTGTTGAGGAGAGGGAATTGAACTGACAAAGAAAGAAAGACAAATAAAAGATTGAAAGGCAACAGTAATAATATTTTCTGAACTTCAGTTAATCTAATAGCTTTGAAAGTGGAAAATGAGAGCAGTAGTACCAGATTTATTTGGTACTATTTCTCTCAAATTTATTAATTTAAGTTAAACAATACCTATTGGTGTAAATGTTTTAAAATTAACTGAATGTTTTTTAATTAATGAAATTTAATAATTATAGATCTAATTAACAGAAGGAAAAAATATAAAAATCAGTTTAAGCTAAAGTTAAATACTAAAAAGAGTTTAGGGCTGAAAGCCTCAGACTTTGGGAAATTTATTAGACAAACAAGTTAGTGCAAAGCACTAACTTTGTTCATAGTAAATCACTGAAGTAGGAGAAATGCTAAAGTTAAGTGAACTGTACACTTAACTTTAGCATTTCACCAAAGTACTATAAAATAATATTTCCAGGACCCTTTCTAGTAGGGACAATCATCACGCACCTGAAGTTTACTGGTAACCATGTCTTTCTAGTTTTATTTTGCTCTTCCATTTTCTTATTTTCCACTTTCCGTACTGTAGATTAATCAAAGACAGAGTTAGCATTCTTACAATTCTCTTTTTATCTTTTGTTTCATATCCCTTATCAATTTAATATTCCCCCCACATACTACTAAGCATGTCCACTCACCTTTAATAAAATTAATTTCCTGATTCCAATAAAATACAACAATCAGTCTTTTTCAAATTTTATTATCTTTTTCCACGTAATAATCTGCCTTCCCATTATGGGAATACCAAAAAGCATTGAAATTGCTATCTGAGGAGTAGTTTTATAAACATTAATAACAGTAAATTTTAAACAACCACAGATTCAAGTTTCAGCATTGAACCTGGAACATCCCTAGAAACATCTTTTGCAGTTTTTCTCCAAAGATTATCAGGTCTTGATATCTGAATCCTTTGCTTGGAAAGCTATTCCCTTATATGTCTGAGTAAGTTAAATGTTGTATTCTCTCTCTCTCTCATTGCTCTTGCTCACTCTGAAGCAACTAGAAACTGTAGATTAGATATCCCCTCCTTTTTTTACTACTGCAGAAGCTGTGTTGTTTCCTTCGATCCTTTGCAAGTACAGTAGAACTTCGATTGTCAGTCTCTGTTAACCATCACTTAACCCCACTATACCGTAATGCATTGTGATATTGGCACTATGTGTCACTCAGTCTTTGTATACAATTTGCTGTATACAGTTGTACTCTTGTTTCATATTTTAATAATTTTTATTTAGTAAACCCATTGAAATGACAGAGAAACATAAAAGAGTAGTGTTAGGATTATCCCAAAAAATTGAAATAATCACTCATCTAAGAAAAGGTGAAAGTGCTAAAGTATAGCATCGGTTTATGGAATAGGAAGAACAACAGTAAATGATGTAAAGCATGATGCAGACAAAATTGAAAACCATGTGTCGAAAATGAAACTGAGTTAAAAGTCGTAAAACAATGAAGCTTGTTAAAAACGAACAATTGGATACTGCAATGTTTCAATGGTTTGTTCAAAAACGTAGCCAAGGAATTCTATTTTCGGGACCTATAATAATCGAAAAAGCTGTTGAAATCAATAAAAAAAACTAGGCAGAGATCCTTCATTCAGGACTAGCATCAGATGTTTGGACAAATTTAAGTTTCGCCATGGTATTCAACAGTTGTCAGTCCAGGGTGAGAAACTGAGTGCAGATAGCACAGTGATTTCTGTTTATCATGAAAAACTACAGAAGGAAATAGCTGATAGAAGTTTGGTTAAAGACCAAATTTACAACTGCAATGAGACTGGCCTTAATTGGAAGGCACTACCTAAAAAGACACTGGCCTCAATGACTGAATATATGGCACCAGGATATAAGATGCAAAAAGATTGCATCACTATAATGGTATGTGCTAATTCCAGCAGTAGTCATAAATTGCCTTTGGTTGTTATAGGAAAACCAAAAAAGCCTAGATCATTTAAAAATATAAATTTTTATATTAATATTAATTAAATGCTTTGCCGATTAAATATTTCTCACAAAACAACATGTGGATGAGCCAAGATATATTTCATGATTGGTTTCATAAAATATTTGTACCATGTGTAAGATAACATTTGGCATCAAAAGGTTTACCACAATATGCAATGCTACTGATGGACAATGCGCCTACTCATCCCACACACGTATGTAATTTAAAAAGCGATGATGGCAGAATATCATGACACTTTCTGTCAGCAAACACAACATCTCTCATTCAACCAGTGGGCCGAGGTGTGATTGAGAGTATGAAACATCATTATCGCAAAATGTTTCATTCAAAAACTTGTTTCGGCCAAAAATAAATTAGATTTGATAGAGTTTTGGAAAACCTACACTATAAAAGACCCAATTTTAAATGTTGGTGATGCCTGGAATGATGTTCCAGTTCAAACAGTAAAGAAGCTGGAATAAGTTGTGGCCAGAAATATATTCAACTGTACAGAAACCATTCCAAAAGAAACTAAAGTTTTGCAGTTATTAGCAGTGCCCATTGCAAAAATTTCGCAATTGGTAGCAGAGCTTTTCTTTAGCTGACCTAAAGAAGTGTAGTCCACTGTTTGTCGTGAGCAGGTAAGCCAGTATGCATCGAATAGCAAACTATATTCTAGCTGTATCTGTTGCAAAAATTTTGCAATTGGTAGCAGAGTTTTTCTTTAGTTGTCCTAAAGAAATGTAGTCCACTGTTTGTCGTGAGCATGTAAGCCAGTATGCATCGAATAGCAAACTATATTCTAGCTGTATCTGTTGTGAAAATTTTGCAATTGGTAGCAGAGTTTTTCTTTAGCTGTCCTAAATGTAGTCCATTGTAGTCCATTGTTTGTCGTGAGCAGGTAAGCCAGTATACATCAAAGAGCAAACTGTATTCTAGCCGTATCTGTTGCAAAAATTTTGCAATTGGTAGCACAGTTTTTATTGCCTGATATTTTCTGAAAATTTTTAGACAGTTCATTGTCATCTCTATAAAATACTACTGAAAAGGGCAGAATATTAAAAAGTACACTAAAAACTCACCTTTCCCTTTAAAAACTTAGTCAAACTTTCATTATTAGCATTTTTTTTGCAGATGCTTCTACTGTACAGTACCTCTTCAGTATCTAGCAAATATCAGCCCTGATGTTGACATTTCAACTCCCCTGGTACCTCATCTACATGTATTTAATGTCTAGTTTAAACCTCTCACCCTATTCTTCACTTACACTTCCAAATGTGGAAGTGTAAAAATGTACCATGACAATCACGTTGCGGCCAAACTTCTTGAAGTTCGCCAACATATTTTCAACTGTAGTCTGGATCTTTGTTTTCTAAAAAATTCTCAGCCACAGACCTGAAACTAATGCATACCTGAATTTTTCTTTTAAATTTCGTTCCCTCATTAGTGTGCAAATTTAAAGTTTCCTCTAGCTGTTCTAAAGAAATGTAGTGCGTGTTTTGTTGTAAGCAGGTAAGCCAGTATGCATCGAATCCTTTGTCATTTCTTGTATCTGATGAAACATAAATTTTCTTTGATTTCACCATTTCAGACTGATCCTGAATACATTTGCAGAAACACGAAAAGGCATGTATCTTCTTCACTGCAAGGTACATTCAACACAACACGTCATCCTGACTTTGACATAATTCTAAATCCTTAAATTATTACTCACTTTAAAAAACAAAAAAAATAAAAATAAACTCAAAGCTGATAACGATAAAATGATGACTTCTGAATGTTTTAAACATAATGAATGGCAATGAGTGTATGAGCTTGCGTGTGCAATGTGGGGAGCAGTACAATTAGTTCTTTCTTTTTAAGGTAAGCAATTTTGCCATTGGTAGCACAGTTTTATTATTTTTATTTTTATTTATTTTTTTTTTTAGAACAAAGGACACGATTGTGCAAACATGCAAATTGTTAATCAGAAAAAAATGCCTTATCAACTTAGACAACTGTTTAATAGTTAACATCTTCCTGTGGCTCTATCTATGAAGTGAATGTTGAACTATACTTGTTTGTACTATAGAACTGGCCCATTCCGTAAAAAAATAACTATTCAGAATTTTTAAATTCTAACAACTTTGTGCACATCTGGGAAGAAATAGCTTCAATTTGAGACCATTTCCAGCCCGATCAGTTAAGCCTATCATTCAATCTGACTGTCGAAGGAAAACACCTTCCGTATTAAATATATAGATGTTCAAACATTCCTGGTTTTAAAAATATTTTGATGAAGGAAGTAAATGATTGGCTGGATATGGACAAAATGGACGTCGGATGTGAAATTTTAGATGACGATGAAATTGTGCAAGGAGTGATGACAATTTCAGATCATTCCGAAACTGAAGAAGAAGAAAAAGCTGCTGCTAATGGAACAATAAACATAATTAGCCACTGTGAAGCTGAAACTATGTTGTCAAAGTGCATTGAGTGGTTAGAGGTATAAGAAGAAGCAGCAAATGGCTATGCAAGTGTTGCTTTTGTGTAAAATTCGTAACATTGCCTCCAAAAAGGCTTGAGGGGTAATGAAACAAAAGAAATTGACTGACTTTTTTAGAAAACAAATTTAATTATGTAATATTGTTTTCTTTTAAATTTTTTATGATGTTAAACCAATGTAAGTCAAAATATTAAAAATAGGTATGTATGTACTATGATCTGTACTATGATTTTTTGATGACCCTGTAAAAAATAAATAATAATTAAAGTTTAATTAAATTTCATTAGGTTATGTATTATGTACATATGTACATGATCTCAGTCCCATACCCTGGCCGATTATCAAAGTTCTATTGTACTAATAAACAGATATATCCCTTAACATTTAAATTAGTTAAAACTAGCATTAAAAATTTTTACTCGAAAATAGATGACTTTAAAAATTAGTAACTGTGAGATGGTCTTTGTATATATTCCTCTGTTATGTTAGTGAAATAATTAATTTTGTTTTTATTTGAGTTCTGATATATTTGTTGTTGCTAATAGTAATTTAAAGTATTTTTATTGTATTATTTCAGGAAATGATAATGTCTGTAAATCCATTAGTTGAGGATACAGCTGATAATTTACCATGGCTTCTTCAGGAATTTTCCTTACTTATCAAGAAAAGTTTGGTAATTGACAGGCTAGAAGCAGAAGTAGCCATTCAAAGTTTTTTTAGGTATTTTTTATACTTTGTTAGTATGAGGTTAATCAGTAAATAAAACAACATTTTTTGTATAATTTCAGAATAGTTTTTAATTCCTGTAACATAGTATACACTATTTTTCATTCCATTTTCACATTTCATTTTTACATTGCATTGAGCAAACCAAGTTTTCTGCTTAGTGTATATATTTTTTTTATTTAAGCAAAAGGTATTAGAACCTATAGTACTTAGTATGAATTGAAGGATGAGAAGACAGAATATACTTGTTGACATTTTTTACAATGTCACATATCGTTTGGTCACCGGCATTGTGGTGGTTCTTTGGAGATTTGACGGATGCATTGTTTTCGAGCTTTTGAGTAGTTTAGAGTTTTTGTTTGATTTGAGGGTGCAACTCTTGCGTTTGCCCATCATTTTCGCGATTTCTAAACAAAAAGGAGGGAAAAATTCTGGCATCCCTGACATGAATGGCAAAGCAAGGTTTGCCCTTTTGCGGTGCGGCAGTCGGCGCAGCGCACTTAATCAAACTAAACATTTGGCCTTGAAGTGTCTCGGTAAATAAATCGAGAGTCTGCTGTATTTTATTATACATATGTATTTACAAGAAAATCATGCTATGTATGGGGTCAGCAGTGTTCACTTATATCCATGGTTTCAGCCATCCATGGTAGGTCTTGGAATGTATCCCCCCGCTAATACAGGGGTCTTACTGTATATACATATATTCAGAAACTGTAAGTTATTTCTGTTGGGTATATTTAATAATTCACTTATTATTTGTTTTAAATGCTTTTAATGTTCTTTTTTGAACATACATGAAATTTAAAAGAAAATATATATAAAAAAATTAACATAATTATATAAAAACAAAAAAATATACAATTCTAACATTTTAATCAGTGAGGCGGTTTGGTTTGATGGGAGGAACAGTTTTTTAATATGAGAATTTATTCCGGATAGGCTTACTCTCAGCTCCACTTCTACCGACTTTTATCTATCTCTCTCTCTCTCTCTCTCTCTCTCTCTCTCTCTCTCTCTCTCTCTCTCTCTCTCTCTCTCTCAAACCCTGTTTCGCACAAGTAGGAAGTGGAAAACAGCAATAAAATTCTAATTGCCTTATCCAAAATTCATGGAAATTCATTTTGAATTTTGATCCAAAATTTGCTAATATTAGCATTATAAGTGAATTTCCAGTGACCGGTCACTACGGATCTCAGCCAATTCTTTTTTCCTCTTGCGAATTAAGTTCTAGCATTGAGGTGTATAAGGCCTTGAATGGGTTGAGCACGCTGAATTCTGATGGGATTCTTCGACTTGTTCAGATTACGGAGCTAAGGGGGCATAAATTCAAATTAAGAAAAGACAGATGTAGAATAGATGTGTGGAAATTTGCCTTTAGCCAGCGGGTGGTTAATTGCTGGAACAAACTTCCATCTGTCATTGTTGGAAGTTGATAGGTTAAATAAATTTAAGGAGGAACTGGACAGGCATTTGGAGGGAATGATGTGATTTTTTTTTTTTGGCTGATGCTGCATAAGCTTATACACTTGCTTTCTTGCATCACATGCCACTACTACTACTATTAGGGTTGAATTTCTGTAGATTGTAATTTTTAAAGAAATACAAGTAAGTAGAAGGTATAAATGAAGAAGAAGAAAAGTTAGTTCTGTCAGCTTTGAGTTGAACAGTGAATTGACTCTAACTGGTTCAACACTTCTTCCAGCATGTTTTGAAGAGTGTAGGGGAATTAAAATGCCAATTCAAAAGTATAGTGCCATGGAAGTATATACAGAAAAGGCATGTAGCAGAAACAGAAATCTATGAGATAGAGAGCGAAGAGACTTTGTAAGAGATGGGTCATTAATTAACCTGACTGCTCTCTTTTGAATGGAGTGTAAAAGCTTGAGAGAGGTTTGTGTGACCTACTACAGATGTGGGAAGGATATTCCTTGGTAGGCAGATTTGAGATTTGTACAGAGTGAATATGTTATTTAGAAGAAAAGTAATGCCAAAAGTGAAAATATGAGCAGAGGGGCAGTGGACTCATATTTATGATAAATAAGACAGGACTGAGTTTTAGAAGGATTGAATTTCACTGAGTTTAAGTTTTAACTAAGATAAGTTTTCTTTGCCCCCACTGTAGAATTACCTGGAGATCAACATTTAGGAATTGATAATGCATATTTGAGAAGTTGAGGCCGTTTGTTCAGGGAAAGGTAGGAAGTAGTATGCTATCATTAGCAAAACTAGGGATAGGATTTCCATTCGGTGGAAGAAAACCATTACCATACAAGAGAAAAAGAATGGAAGAAAGAACTGAATGTTGGGGAACACCAGCATTAGTAAAGAGTGACAAGAGGACAGAGAGCCATCTACCAACTCCCATAGTGAACAATCAGAGAGAAAACTAGCTATCCAGTTGCAAAAAACAGATGGCAATCCATAAGTTGGGAGCTTGTTTAGAAGACCTCTATGCCTACATGATCAAAAGCCTTAGAAATATTGAGAGCAACTGCTTGAGTTCCATTAAATTTGTACGAAGACGAGTAACATAAGTCAGTCTATCACCCATGGATCAACACTGGTGGATCCATATTGATGATCATTGAACAGATGGAAGGTTTCGAAATAATTTGACTTGATAGTTGGATTTCTTCAGTGTTTTGGAAAGATTATTGTAGAGGTAAGTACAGTGAAGTGATAATTCGACAGGGGGTATTTGTCACCCTTTTTTAGGAACATGCTGGATATTAGCAAATTTCCAAGTAGAAGGAAAAAACCAGAGAAATAAGATAGTGTAAAAAATAAGGCAATGCAGAATATAAACGAACTTGTGAGCACAGGTTTTGAGAACAGGTGGAGAAATGCCACCCTTCATTTCTATTTTTTTCTATTTTACTTCTAAGGTATGTGATGTTTTTGTACATAGTAACACGTAGTAAATGCACAAGCATTTTTCTTAGTAGTCATTGGTCAGTTTTTGAGGAGGGAGGGGTTGCTTGATGAATCTTGTGGTACAATCACTTGTCATCATGTATGGGATAAGCTAACCATAAGAAAAATTTATTAGAGTTCATTAATAAGTTCAACAATATGTTGAATTGTATCAGATAGTGGTGCTAATAAATAGGTTATGCAATCGGATAAAAGTCTATAGTACTAGTTTTAAAACTTGAATAAATTAAAGTAGAATAAGACGAAATTTTAATATCACTGTCACTATAATTTAAAACTATATACATAAACACACAAACATTGTCAAGGTATCCAGATACAAAAAATATCTGGGTACCCCTGGGATTTGGATATATGAACTATATCACCATCTATGTCACAAATAGGTATAAAAGCAACTGTGTTTGTAAGCAAATCAATGAAATAAGATTTGTCAATATGTTAAGCTTAGCAAATTTCAAGGGGGAGTCATCACAGGATACTATATTAGTAAATCAATTTTGTGCCACTGCAACAAAACAACATCCTAGATCAATGTTGACTGATGTAATCACTGAACGGGAATGCCATGGTACTACTGCAGCAAGGAAATGTTTGGGTAGACAGCATTCAGATTGAAGGAAGCATTCCTTCAATGTGAATACTGCAGGAAATGACATCACTATAAGGATGATGCATTGGGAGCTGCATAACATCAGATTTTATGAAAGAGGAACTTTTGAAGGCTGTGTTATATAGTGATGAATCATACATTATTTTCTAATCTGATGACCAAATTTGGGTCTGACAGGTACCTGGCAAACATTATTTACTGGTATGTTCGTCATCCCAACTGTGAAGTTGGACAGAGGCACTGTAATCATAGGGGATTGTTTATCATGGTTTGGGCTTGGTCTGCAATTGGTTGTTATTCCAGGAATAGCAAATGCTGTATGGTACATTGGCATTCCCAACAATTCCACTCTTCCTACAGCATGGGCGGAGTAAGGGGATGGCCATTTTCTGTTTCAGCATGTCATACTACACAGCCTATAGTGACTTACCTTGAAGACATGAGCAGGCAAAAGCTTCATTGGCCCATCTGACTCCTTTGAATGAACAGGTATATTGGCTTCAGCTGGAACAATATGCTTGCAACCATTAGCTAAATTGACTACTATGTTGAAGTGAGAAATGGACCAAAAATGCCACCTTCCTGTTGTCAAAAATTTATTCAGAATCTACCAAGATAGGTCAATATGTTTTTAAATATATTGTATCAATAAAAGATTATTTAAAACATGCAAACATCCAGTTACCCTTGCAGTATACAAGGAAAAATTGATTACACAAAAACATTTAAATACAAGTTGAAATCACAGTCATATAAAGTGAAGATTTCAGAAGTGACATGCTTTCATTATCAACAGGAAAACATATATCTGGCCATGTACATGATTAGTGAATGGAATAAAGGGTTGCTGTTACAAAAAAAGGCTTAAGTTTTGCAAATTGCAGTGTCTGGGGACTAAGCACCTGCAAGGCCTTGAATGGTTTAAGCATGCTCAATGCCGATGGGATTCTTCCTCTTGCTAGAGGAAGAATCCCATCAGCATTAATCCCATCGGAAGAATCCCATCAGAAAGAATAATCGCCTGAGAGGGCATAAATTCAAATTGAGGAAAGACAGTTGTAGGATAGATGTGCCGAAGTTTGCCTTTAGCCAGCAGATGGTTGATTGCTGGAACAAACTTTCATCTGTCGTAGAAGTTGATAGCTTAAATAGACTCAAGACAGAACTTAACAAACATTTGGAGCAAGTGGATGGGTGAAATGAGAAGGGGATGGTTTTTTTCCAACAAGATTGGTAAATGGAACAAAGGTTTGCTCTTACAAAGAAAGGCTTAAGTTCTGCAAATTACAGTGTCTGGAGGCTAGGCACCTACAAGGTGATCTGATTGAGTTGTATAAGGCCTTGAATGGATTGAGCAAGCTCAGTGCTAATGGGATTCTTCCTCTTGCCCAGATTAATCCCCTGAAGGGACAAAATTCAAATTGAGGAAAGATAGTCGAAAGACAACAAGAATAGATGTGTGGAAATTTGCCTTTAGCCAGTAGGTTGTTGATTGCTGAAACAAACTTCCATCTGTCATTGTAGAAGTGACAGCTTAAATAAATTCAAGGCAGAACTAGACAAACATTTAGAGTGAATGGATGGGCAAAATGGGAAGATGATTTTTTTTATTTTTTTTTTGGCTGATGCTGTATAAGCTTGCTTTCCTGTATCATATACCTTCTAATTTGGGTCACCTTTGACTGAAAAAAGATAACTCTCATTATTTAACTTCCTTAAGACACTTCAATTGCCTAATATCTATAGTCTCTGAGAACATCTAATCTGAAAACTTTGCATACCACAAAACTGAAATCTGTGTCACTACAGGGAACTTCACACTTGGGACATTGTTCAGGCCCTAGTGTTAGTCACCATCTCTGGGTCATTTATGCATTCCATAAAAGTCTTTATCTCAGAAAGTTATCTGCAACCCTTTGTATTTCTAGTATTCTATCCCAAGGTTACTATAATGAAGGAATGTTCTATAAGTATTAAATCTTAGCTAAGGTTTAATAATCTGCTAGTGGTTAGTTCCAGTACTGGCCAGAATTGTAACTAATCCTTTAGCAGGCACATCAGAAAACATCTAGGAATGATGCATGGTTTATTTTTGCACCATTTAGCCTTTTAGAGGAGATGTGCAAATGTATCTCCAATTCACCAAGGGGGATCAGAGGGTGACATGAGTAATTACAGACCTGTTACTTTGACTTCTGTTCCAGGGGAAAATAATGGAGCCATTGGTTAAAGAAGCATTACAGGATCATCTAGATAAGAGAGCAGTAATAATTCAGAAAAAAAAAGCATGGGTTTATTAAAGCGAAGTCTTGTCTAATGAATTTTATTGGATACTATGACATGGTCACAAGTGAACTGGATGCAAAAATAATTTGATATCATATACTTGGATTTCAGGAAAGCTTTTGATACTGTTGCACATGGAAGACTACTGTACAAAGTGGAGCAGTGTAGCATTACGGGCGAGTTGCTAGAATGAATAAAAGGATGATTGAGTGGGAGAAGACAGAGTAGCAATCAATGGACACTGCTAGTTAGTTAGTTAGTTAGTTAGTTAGCTATTTGGTTTTTAGGACCATTAGCAACTAAGGCCATATTGCTCTGGGATATGCGGTGGTCATTCTCTGACCTTTCCGCATCCTCCGTATTTGGTGGTCACGGGCTCGAACCCCGGTCTATTCAAGAAGCGTGTGCTACGCACCGCTGCTCCTTCCCACCTGGCTACGGAGGCGAATGGACACTGCCCTCTGTGGACTAATATTATTAGTGGTTTCCCCCAACAGGGTTTGGTGGAGTTCCCCAGGGTTCAGTGTTGTTTTGAATATTAATCAATGATATTGGTGAATGTATATAAAGCTTAATGTCAAAGTTTGCAGATGATACAATGGTTAAGAGGGGTTGTTAATAACAGTATTGACAGTATGCTGCTGCAACAGGATCTGGAAAAGTTGGGCAGATGGGCTGAGAAGTGGCAACTGAAGTTTAACATTGACAAATGTAAAGTACTCCATATGGGTAGCAGTAACCCCAGAGAAATACAGTATACCAACTGGATGGTGTTACACTCGGTGTAGTGGAGAATGAAAGAGACCTGGGGGTAATTGTGCAATCAGATATGAAGTTTTCTGAGCAATGCAGACAGGCTGCCCGAGTAGATCATGGGATCTTGTCAATGATATACAGGAATTTTGCGAGCAGGGATAAGGAGGTAATTATCCCCATGTATAAGGCAATGGTCAGACCACACCTTGAGTACTGCGTACAGATCTGGAAGTCTCATTTTAGGAAGCATGTAGGATTGCTAGAATGAGTACAGAGAAGGGCAACAAAACTGGTGAGGGGAACAAAGGGGTGCTCTTACGAAGAAAGGCTTAAGTTCTGAAAATTACAGCGTCTGGAAGCTGTAATTTGATTGACGATCTGATTGAGGTGCATAAGACCATGAATGGATTGAGCAGGTTCAATGCTGATGGGATTCATCCTCTTCCTCAAATTATAAACCTGAGGGGGCATAAACTGAAATTGAGGAAAGACAGTTGTCGAATAGATGTGCAGAAATTTGCCTTTAGCCACTGGGTAGTTGATTGTTGGAATAAAGTTCCATCTGTCATTGTGGAAGTTGATAGCTTAAATAAATTCAAGACAGAACTAGACAAACATTTGGAATGAATGGATGGGTGAAATGGGAAGGTTTTTTTTTTTTTTTTTTTTATTGCTGATTCTGTATAAGCTTGCTTTCTTGTATCATATGCCTCTACTAATGCTAATGCTGAATAGTTGAAAGCGGTCCACTTCAGAATTTTATTATTTATTCTGACACTATTTTAGTATTAGTATTAGTAACGGCTGCATGGTGCAAGAAAGCCTATGGCTTATGCTGCACCAGCCAAAAAAAACATCCGAACAAAACAATGATAAAAACAAAAAATAAATAAATAAATAAAATAACTAAATAATAATAATTAATAAATAAAAAAATAAAATAAAAAATAAATAAAAAGGAAATTAAACCTATCATCCTATGCGCTTCCCTTACCCGAAAGTACTATCCAGATGACCTTTGAATTTCCCCAAACTGTCGGCCTCTACCACCCATGTAGGCAACTTATTCCAGTAATTTATAACTCGCTGGCTAAAATAAAACTTCCTGCAGTCCAATCTAAACATTTTCCCCCCGTAACTTGAATTTATGTCCCCTAGTTCTAGCATCATTTATAATCTTGAAAATTTTGTCCTCATTCATTTTACTGATGCCTCTCAGAGCCTTAAACACCTCAATCAAATCTCCTCTAAGGTGTCTAGTTTCCAAACTCTGCAACCCACATATTCGAAGGGCGTCCTTTCTTCGTAAGGACGCCCTTTTGCCGATCTCACCAGGCGAGTTACCCTTCTTTGCACCCTTTCAAGAAGCTCGATGTCTTTCTTTAGGTGCAGTCTCCATACTTGAACACAGTATTCCAAGTGTGGTCTAACATAAGCCTTATATAATGGGATTATCACGTCCCTATCTCTACTTGCAAAATTTCGATAGATCATCGATAGGACACCATGGGCCTTCCTTGCAACCTGTTTACAATGCTCAGAGAATTTCATATCTGACTGTATCGTAACACCCAATCCTTTTCCTCCGGTACTGGGTTTAGTTGAACTCCACCAAGTGAATAAGTTTTTTTGGGATTACTGTTTCCCAGATGTAATACCTTACACTTTGTTGGATTAAAGCACAGCTGCCATTTTTCTGACCATTCTTGAAGTCTATCTAGGTCTCTCTGAAGAAGCTCAGCTTGACAGTGATCATTAACTACTCTACCAATTTTAACATCATCTGCAAATTTAGACATCACGCCCTCTATCCCTTCATCAATGTCGTTTATGAAAATTAAAAACAACAGTGGCCCTAATACTGATCCTTGGGGAACCCCACTTCTTACATCAACCCAATCTGAGGAATAGCCATTTATCACAACCCTCTGCCTCCTGCCCTGAAGCCATCCTTCTATCCATCTAAGGATTTTCCCAGTGATTCCAACCTGTTCCAGCTTATAAAGCAACCGCTCATGTGGGACTGAGTCAAAAGCTTTGCTGAAATCTAAATAAACAATGTCGAAATTATTCCCTAAATCCAGCTCGTGAGTGACCCTTTTGAAATAGCAAACCAGATTTGTTAAACATGATTTTCCCTTTACAAAACCATGCTGAGTATCCTTGAGAATTTCAATTCTATCCAAATGATCCTGAATTCCACCGTTGTTCATTGCCTCCATGATTTTCCCTACTACTGAAGTCAGACTGACAGGTCGATAATTTCCAACTTCACTTTTAGAGCCACCCTTATGTATGGGAGATACATTTGCACTTTTCCAATCCAAGGGAATCTCCCCAGAGTCTAGTGATGCTCGCATAATTAGCCTCAATGGTTCAATGCACTCACTTGTCGCCTCTCTTAAGATTATAGGGTATATTCCATCAACTCCAGGAGCCTTACTGGTCTGTAGGCTCAAAAGTTTTTTCATTAAATAATCTTGCGAAATTTCAATGTCATTAATTACATATTTTTTAACTTCGCTCCCACAATTTCCCATTGCCACAAAAGGCTTTTCATTTGTAAATATCGATGCAAAATAACTGTTGAGTTCATCTGCAACGGCAGCTGGTGTATTTATTACTATCCCCTTTCCCTTACGTAAAGGTCCGATCTGGTTTGTCCTGCTCTTCTTGGCATTTATATATGTGAAGAATTCTTTATCCCCCCTCTTTGCTCTGTTTGCTAGTGATTTCTCATAAACTGCCTTTGCCTGTCGAACCTTTTCTGTGGCTCTATTACACATCACCTTGTAGCTGTTATAGGCTTCAGTACTTTTTATTGCTCTGTAACCTTTCCATGCCACCTTTTCCTGCTCAAGTAATGCGGCAACTTCACTATTCATCCAACTTGGAACCCTTCTAGTGGAGTATTTTTTTTAATGGTATATACGCATTGAAGGCATCTGTGATTAATGTTTTAAAAGCGTACCACAGTTCAATTGTATTCATTCTCTGCGCGATATCTACCCAGTTAATAGAGGCCATGTAGTACCTTAAGGCATCGTAATTTCCTTTTCTGAAATTAAAACCCATTCCTTTGCCTTTTACTTCTGCTACCTCTCTCGTCATCATCCACCGTAGAACTCCGTGATCACTTCCTGCTACTGGTTCCTCTACTGTCAGCCCTGTTATGTCATCTGATTCATTTGTGATGATGAGGTCTAGGATATTCTTTTCTCTAGTACTTTCCCTGACATGTTGATACAAATAACAGTCATCTAGTTGATTTAAAAATTTTGTTCCCCATGTCGAGTTTCCTTCCCATTTACTCCAATCAATTAGAGGCAAATTGAAATCACCCATAATAAGGCATTGAAGCTTACTTGCCCATTCCATTTGCATGTAGAGGCTTTTGTCATAATCTTCACAATCACCTGGTCTGTAGATTACTCCTACTCGCATTATACCTTTGTTTCCAACTATCTCACACCATACAGACTCTATACTAGCATGTGAAATGTCTGAATCCGGGAACGCTATCGTCGCACTCAGGCTGCTTCTGATGAGAAGCATTACCCCACCACCCCTTCTATCTAACCTATCCTTCCTAAATACATTATACAAGCCATACTGACACTCATCATCCCCAATTTCCGGGTGGCACCACGTCTCTGTAAGCCCTATTATGTCCGCGTTACTTGTTTTAACCAGCAGTTCGAATTCGCTCATTTTATTGACAACACTTCTAACGTTACTGTATAAACAATTAAGATTTACTGTTCTTGTAGATTTAACAACCCTAACACAACCCTTGAAGTTTTTTAGGCTCTCTTCCCTGATATTAGCTACCCACTCACGTGAAACGTCTTGCCCCCAGAACATCTAGATAATATGTCCAGTTGGGGTAACAGATAAGAACTCTTAAGGTATGTGCAAGAGTTACATTGACCAATATTATCAGATAAACGCGTGTCAGTATTACCCACATCCCCCCTAACTAGCAGTTTCCCTGAACCTTTAAGGTATCCTCAATAATACTGGCAAAAACTTTTGCACCACCTTTGTTTAAGTGTATCTCGTCTCTACAAAACAAATTCCTTCTACCTACAAGTGTGGCCATGCTGATAGAAATTCACCCCCTAAAGCCTTGCAGATTCCTTCAAGTCTTGAGTTAATCCACAAGGCTCTTAACATATAATCCCTCCTATCGTGTCTGGGCAGAATTGCAGACACATGGACATTATGGCCTAGCTCGTGACATTTCCTCAGCATGGTCCTGTATTTTTCCAACAAATCATCAGATCGTGTACGTTTAATATCATTTGTCCCCACATGAATAATAATATTTTCTTTACCCCCTTTAAAATCTGACAATCTGTTGGTGACATCATCAATAGTTGCTCGCGGCAGACATACCCTGGTTCTGCTCCACCTATATTTATTACAAAAAATATTCCCCGTTTCCCTGACAATGGAGTCTCCTAATAAAACAATGTCCTTTTTTAACCAGAGTAGTTTGCACTTGGTTTTTCTGTTTTGAGGCTCGAATTGGGTGTGCATCACTTGGTAGATTGCTGGAGTTTTGAGTCCCTGACGAGCTCCCAGATGCATTATTTTCGAGGGCAAGCACTCGTTTTTTCAGGGACTCAAATTGTTCCATCAGTGCACCAAATTGTAATTTAAGATCGGTGCACTCCTTACATCGATCACAAAGAAAAGAATCCCCAGGTGAGGTAGGATTAGTCACCAGGTCGACCTAGGAAAACATTCCACAGGTTCCACAACGGATTAAATCATGACTCGCACGTAAATCGCCATCTGCTATTTCCGTGTGAGTCACGTTACCCTGTGACGTGTTTAAGGCAGATCTCGTAACTACCATTATAAAATTAAATAAATATCAATGAAAGTAACTTTAAAAAATTATATCCATAATATTATTAAAATCAAACAGTTACAGGAAAACCTATAACAAAATAATCCGACAATATCTAAATAAATCAAATATTTAAAAGCACTATCCAAAAGTAAACCACTTAACTGAGGAGCCCTGTCTAAGCGCGTCCGCTCACCTCGAATGCCAACGCATTTTGGATAATAAGAACAAATAATATCTTTGCTAACAATAGTAGTAGTGGTGGCAAATGATGCAAGGAAGAAATCCTTTATGGCAGTAGCCAAAAAAAAAATAACTACTACGCACTCATCCATCCATACCTTCCAAGAATTTGTCTAGTCCTTCCTTCAATTTATTCAAACCAACCATAACAGGTAGAAGCCCATTCCAACAATCAACCACCCACTGGCTGAGAGCAAACATCTGCACATCTAACCTGCAACCATCCTTCCTCAACTTTAATTTGTGTCCTCTCATGTCTGTAGTCGGCATCTCCATAGCCAGGTGGGCAGGAGCAGCAGTGCGTAGCACACACTTCTTGATTAGACCGGGGTTCGAACCCGTGACCACCAAATACAGAGGATGCGGAAAGGTCAGCGAATGACCACCGCATATCCCCGGAGCAATATGGCCTTAGTTGCTAATGCTTCTAAAAAAAAACCAAATAATAATAATAATAATAATGTCTGTAGTCTCAACAAAAGAAAGAATGCCATTAACATTCAGTTTACTCAATCTATTCAAGGCCTTAAACACCTCAATCAGATTATCCTGCAGGTGTGCCTAGTCTCCAGATGCTGCAGCAACATCTGGAGGCGCCTCCGTAGCCAGATGGGAAGGAGCAGCAGTGCGTAGCACACACTTCTTGATTAGACCGGGGTTCGAGCCCGTCACCACCAAATACGGAGAATGCAGAAAGGTCAGGGAATGACCACCGCATATTCCTGGGGCAATATGGCCTTAGTTGCTAATGCTCCTAAAAGCCAAATAACAAACAAACAAACAAGCAACATCTGGAGAATAGGCTTTGCTATCCAAAAAAAAAAAAAAATTATTTCCACCTCCCTTACCCTCACTTCAGTTTCTTCAATAACTTGAAAGAAGTGAAAGTCAACTGATAAAGCACATGGAACTGTCCAGTTATGTTAACTTTGCAGTCATGGCACACTGCTAATTGGTAGAAACCTTGTGGCGCAACATCTAACAGGGTTTTTTTTTTTTTTTTTTTTTTTTAATTTCTGGAAGGAGAGTGTAGGTTTTTTAAATGCTGCTTATGAGATATGCCAATATTTAAGTTTTTCTTAGTGGATTGCAATACTTAATGTATGCATTTTCTTAGTTTTAATAAAAAATAAATAAATATTTAAAAAATGCTATTTTTATACCTTTTATTTTCAAAAAAAAAAAAAAAAAATTCAATAGAGAATTTTGGGAAAAAAAAAGCATCTTAGAGTTAAGATGGAGCTATTACCCTCTTCCATTTTCAAGTTTAAAAAACCATTAAACGTGCATGGCGCCTCCGTATCCAGGTGGGAAGGAGCAGCAGTGCGTAGCACACGCTTCTTGATTAGACCGGGGTTCGAGCCCGTCACCACCAAATACGGAGGATGCGGAAAGGTCATTCAGGGAATGACCACCGCATATCCCGGAGCAATATGGCCTTAGTTGCTAATGCTCCTAAAAACCAAATAACAACAACAACATTAAACGTGCAAAATTTAAAATATGCGCATACTAATTTTTTTCCTGCTTATTATATGTATAATAGTTTTTAAAAAAAGTTTTAAATAGGCATATATTACATACAATTGTTCACTTCATTTTCAAATTTGTTCAAAATTTATTTCAAATTTGCCATTCCTTGAAGTGAGTGAAATTTGAAAATTATTCATGTTTCTAACTGACTATCCTGAGTGATTATCACTTTTCATGTTGTCATGCTTATTATTCAAAAATAATAAATAATATTTCGAACAAATATTTTATAATAGATGTAGTTTATGACTCTTAGTAATCATTAGATCACATGGGAGAGTTTTATAAATAACTTGAACTAGAAACAAAAAAATAATTCTATGCTTTGTAACATCAGTAACAGTTAGTTTCCCACACTATAAGTTAAAAGTAAAAACAAATGTGGGGCTATACCTGTGGAGTGTATTTACACTATAAATCTGGGAAAACGATAAATAAAAATTCAAAAACATACCAAATGAAAATTTGTCTGTATTTAGTGCAGAAAATCAAGATTTTTATTTTCGGCCAACAATTGATGCTTGCTCGTTATTTTTGATTTACACTTCACAGGTAGTGTAGTGGCTAGAGTTAAAAGAAGTGTAAAAGTGGTAAGCAAACTTTTGTCCATATGATAGCATCCTTGGATTCAGGAGAGGTTCATATAGATTGGAGGTATGCAAATGTCTCTCCTATTCACAAAGGGGAAATCAAAATGTGACATGAACAATTACAGACCTGTAAGCTTGACTTCTGTTCCTGAGAAAATAATGGGGAGTCATTGGTTAAAGAAGTATTACAGGATCATCTTAAGAGGAGTGGAATTATAGAGAAATCACAGCATGGCTTTATAATTTTGACATTATACGAGGTGCTACCAAAAAATTTCTGAAATGTATTTATAAAATAAATTAGACTCACCCTGGGTCTTATTTGCTACTGTCACTTTTGAAGTAGGCCTCTTGAGAGCATAAACACTGATCCCAGCATTTCTCTCATGATTTGAATGCATCGTGAAAGTCCTTCTTCATCATAGTATTGAGCACCACCTGCAATTTGGTTTGGATATCCTCTACGTTGTCAAATCTTCGACCCTTCAGCTTGATTTTCATTCTTGGGAAGAGGAAGAAGTTGAAAGGGGCTAAGTTTGGAAAATAAGGGTGGTAGGTGATGATTGTCATGTTATTGGATGATTGGATGCCAAAAATTGTGCCACAGCAGGAGATCTGTTGGCCAGCACATTGTCATGATGAAGGACCCTGTTCTTTTTGCACCACTTCTCTGGACGTTTCCTCCTGATGGCTTCCCTTAACCACCTCAGGACAGTAGAACTCTGCATTGATGGTCTGGCCAGAAGGAACGAATTCCTTATGGATAATCCTGTCAATGTCCAGAAAACAGATCAGCATGGACTTCACATTGCTCCTCACTTGTCGGACTTTCTTCGGTCAGGGTGAAGATGGGCTCTTCCACTGGGATGGTTGTTGCTTGGCTTCTAGATTATACTCATATACCGAACTCTCATCACCAGTGATGACCATAGAAAGGAAATTTTGATCATTTCTGGCCCATTCTCGAAGATCTCTACTAATTTCCATACAGTGCTGCTTTTGGTCTTCACTCAGTAGCTGTGGCACAAACTTGGCCGCAATCCTTCTCATGTTCAACTTGTCTTTCAAAATCCGCTGACATGTGCCGTACGATAGTCCTACAATGCCATAAATGTCATGGATGGTCCACCTGCGGTCTTCACGGATCGCCGCCTGAAATTTTGCGACATTTTCCAGGGTGGTGTTCGATGATGGATGCCCGGAGCGATCGTCGTCATCAACCCACATTCGACCGTTTTTAAAATGGTCAAACCAGTAGTAGGTCTGTGTCTGGCCTAAAGCATTGTCACCAAAAGCTTGTTTCAACTTCTTATGGGTTTCTGCTGCTGTATAGTTAAGAAGGAAACAAAACTTGACAAGTACATTGCTACTCTCACATCAGCCATTGCAACAATCACAAACTGTACTAAACACACTGCCAGAGAACTGTGCATAAATATTCAATGACTCTATCCAGCCTGACAGGGTTCGAGTCCGTCACCACCAAATACGGAGGATGCAGAAAGGTCAGGGAATGACCACCGCATATCCCGGAGCAATATGGCCTTAGTTGCTAATGCTCCTAAAAACCGAATAACAAACAAACCAGCCTGACACTATGTGACACACATTCACAAGGATGCATGCAGTGTTACCTAGTGCCACAAGTCCATACTAGACTAGTTCCCATGCAACATTCAAATTTCTAGAACATTTGGGTATATATATATATATATATATATATATAAGATAAAATATAGAAAATAAAATAAAAATAGATGGAGAAGTTATTAAACACAAAATGCCGAACCTAGTTGAAGAAAAAAAAAGAGAAAAAGAATGTTAAGATCCTATAAAAAAAAAAAAAAAAATAAAAATAAAATAAAAAATAATAATAATTATTAAGTAGAATTAAATCCGAATTAATGCCGAATTAACAGGCCAATTATATGTACAAAAGCTGAAAGAAAAAGAGGGAGGGTGATAGAGATAAAAATTATAAAATAAAAATTAAAAATTAAAAATTAAAAATTGGTACATAGATCAGGTATTTCATCAGGGGGCTACACCTGATCATGTACCAAACACTGTGTTTCTATGCAAACTCATGCTGATGGAGAAGCTGAAGAAATGAAAAGTAAATAAAAAAAAAAAATAATAAAAAAAAAAAAATAAAAAATAAAAAATAAGAAATTTTTTATATATCTCCATAAACATGAGTGAGGTAGCCCCAACGCAGTGTATTTAGATTAATAAATTAAGTAACGTAGTGTAACCGCAAATGCAGTGTATTTAGATTAATAAATTAAGTAACGTAGTGTAACCGCAGTGTATTTAGATTAAAAATTAAGAAAATTGAGTAACGCAAACGCAGTGTATTTAGATTAAAAAATTAAAAAATTACGTAACGCAGTGTATTTGGAAATAAATTGAGTCGATAGTATGTAATAAATAAATAAATAACAAGGTAGCGGTATAGAAAAAGGAAGCAATGCAAGGTAGGGGAGGGAAAAGAAGTTAAAAATACAGAGGCGAAGATAGTGAGAATGAGGAAAGTGAGAATGTCCGAATCACCCTCGTATTACACTAATAGTTCAACGGACGGAAAGACGAAGAGTAGAAAGTAGAAAGAAGTAAAGCGAAGGAAAAGAGTTTAAAGGATACTAGGCAAGCTGGGGATGTAAGTACCCAACCTCATAGAGAGGGCCTTGGCTGTGAGAGTGTTAGTAGAAGTGGAAATTAATACCGCTAGCTTGTATTGTATATTTTACGAAATAAAATAAAATAAAAAATATGAAAAGGAAGAAAATTAAATACCTATGATAGTTGGCAGAAACGAGTTGAGTGAAATATAATTAAGAAATGACAATAAAATATGCGATCATGATTAATAAGGTACAATTACGCGAATATGATTAATAAGAATGGAATGCAAACAGAGGGAAAACTATGACAACGATGGTGGAGTTGCTCAGAAGAGAAGAACTATGGGAGCCCTCTGTGGTCAAAATAAAATAGAGAAAATAAGATTGGACATAAGTAATTATTGATATTAAATTACGAAAATGAAAAGAAAACTTAGGAAGTGAAAGAACACGAACATCGTTCTAATAGAAGTTATAATAGAAGTCATTATGTGTGATCACTTTCCAAGTGGTGGAAATACCACCATTCAAATGTACAACTATACAACTATACAAGTATCGAATTAACCCTAATCAAGGTGGAACATGGTGAAACCGAATTTTTCTTTAATGAAATCAGAGAGATTTTTTATAATAAAATTTAAGAAATTAATAGGAATGTCATTATTGCGAAGTTTGGTATAGAGATCATTCAAAGCACCAGCGAAAAGTGATTGATTGCTACTAATATTAGCTAAACGGATAATTTGTGTGTAGATTATATTTTTATGAACCTTAATCGAAATATTCGAGTTCCAATTTGTCAAATAGTTCCAAATTATGACGGAGAGGAGGACTATTTAAAGTAATACTTAAATCCAAAAAATTTGCATGCTGGTTGCCAAAGAAAACTATAAAACCTATATATATATATATATATATATAAGAAAACCTATATATATATATATAGGTTGCCGAAACCTATATATATATATATATATAGGTTTCGGTAAAGATTTTGACATGAAAAGCTCTACTGCTTTAGTTTGTATAGCAGTCTTTCATGCTCCACACGAAAGCCTGCTGTATAAATTGGATCAGTGTGGCATTAGGGGGAACATTACTGCTATGGATAAAGGGATCGTCGAGTGGTAGAGGCAGGGCAGCCAAGAGATGGCCCGGACCCCGGGAAAACAATAATTCTGGGCCCAATGACAGAAAAAAAAAACTGTGTAGATGGAAATTGTTCTTTATTTTTTCTGTAATATAATAATATGAAAATTGAATAATAGTGATACAGTATTGGGTAAATACAAAATAATAGTTGTTTAACAAAAAATTTCCACTTGTATTAATAAGGTTAATCTCGATAAACTATCATATCAGATCACAAAGTCAAAAAATCACAGCTTGAGTTTCGGATTTAGACTAAATCACAAAGGTGCTTTGTGAGCCTTACGACTTGCAAATAACTCTATTACTTTTGAAAAATCACAGTGTTGGGTTAGCTCTGCCTCAACTGATAATAAGCCCAAAGACGAAAGTTGGTTTTGACCTATAGTTGACATAACACATTTTTAATCCTTGATAGGCAACTAAAAGATCATTCTGTTTGAGCCACAGCCACAGTGATATTGTACAAAACAACCTTAAAGCAATAACTATACTGGGAAATAGTGGTTCAAGATTCAGATTTTTATTTTATTGAGCAACTGTTTAGCTGAAAGATTTTTTTCCTGTATATTTGCATCATATATCGATTTCAGATGTATTAGTTCTTCAGAAAACTGCTCGCTAATATCATCTTCATATTTGTTTTATAGTTTTCTTGCATTTTCTCGAATTTCTACCTCATTTGAGTCATGAAATAACCACAGCACACTGAATAAAATGTTTATTTCTTTCACTGAATCAAATTGAGTTGTCATGTTACCAATAACACTCTTAGAGAACATTAACACATTAAACTTGAATACAGTAAACCCCCACTATTCGCGGTTTCGCGGTCGCTGATTTATGTTAAATTAAACCTAAAAAAATGTGAATTTTAAAGCGCCGTGAACATTTTCTGCCATAAAAAAACATGGGCGTGGCTAAAATTATCTTTCCCGGTCAAAACAGCGCTCAATGGGTGTGGGAAGAGGGGTGACAAAATCGCGAGCGTGGATGTTTCTCGCTAATCCTTGTTCAGTATGTGTTATGCGCTTGTCATGGAAGGTTTCGTTGTTTGCTTTTAATTTATATGCTTATAAATTGATTAAATTGATATGCTTACAAAAGTGATAGATCTACCATTTTGCAGTGGAAAACAAACTTTTTCGAGTGTGTTAACGGAAGAAAGTGACTTTATTGTGGACAAGTTCTTTCTAACCCGTACAAAAATATGGCTACGAATAACAAGGGAAATGTGAAAATATCAAAGAAGGTGATGACATTAGCGAATAAAATTGAGTTATTAGACAATTTCTAATGGTGAAAGTGTCTCCTCAGTGGCAAAACATTATAAAATCAATGAGTCAACAGTACGATCAATCAAGAAATCGGAAGAAAAAATCTGCCGTAGTGTCCGTGAAAACGTGCTAATTGCTTCAAAAATTTGCTCTGTAACTCGTGATGTTAAATTAGAAAAAATGGAAAAGCTTTAAATCTGTGGATAGAAGACCGAACTCAAAATAAAATTTCGTTAAGTTCACTCATCATTCGTGAAAATGCAAAACTCCTTTATCAACACTTTAGCGAAACTGGTGATGGCACTGGCGGGATAAGTTTTTTTAGCTAGCAAAGGTGCTGGTTTGAAATTTCTAATAAATATTACATTTAATATTAAATTGTTTCTTATTTTAATTTCGATACCATATGCTTGCATTTCACCGTGTACTGTCTATGTACATAGTCATATTATGAAGGTACATATAATACATACATAGACAAAATTTTAGACTAGTTTTACTTATATCTTTCATACTTTGGAACGGAACCCCTTTATTACTATGGGAGCCATAACTCAGTATTCGCGACATTTCTCAGGAACGTAACCCCCGCGAATAGCGGCGGTTTACTGTTCTTCAGTTGTGTTATTGTCGATTCTTCAGCATTTCTTTTCTTCTTCCTTTGTTGTCGATCTGAAAATTCAGCCTGCATATTTAAATTTACAGCTACGAGCTTGCATTCATTTTAGGATTGCCTCCCAACTGTTCCTAATATTTTTCAAATCTGTCAGAAGACTAGAAATATTTGCTACTTCAATGTCAATGGTGGTATTTCGAGCTTCTAAGACCGTGCTTTGGTAGTTTATGGCTGATAGAATTTTGAACCAAACTGTTGCCATCATGAGGCATTCAAACGACTCCATCTCCATATATGTCTTTATACCATTCAAATCTGTTCAAGTGTCTGCAGTTTCACACTCTCAATTCGAGCAGACCAACGTGTGTTGGACAAGGAATGAAGCGAGCAGTTGGTTTTTTTTTTTTTTTTTTCAAAATTTCCCACCTCTGAGGACTACAACTAAATATATTATACACAACATTCTGCCACATGAACACCACAGAGATTCAAAATGTGGCAAGCACAAGGGAAAAAATGGCCAGGGGATTAATTTACAAAATTCGAGCTTGAGTGCCCTTGTATGCTCCACTCATATTAGAGCCATTATAGTATGCTTGTGTGCAGCACTCACTTATTGGGACATTGCATTTTTTTAAGTATTTCAAGAATTAAATTTGCAATAGCATCTAACCAAAACAGTGCATTAGGTTTTTTTTTTGTTGTTGTTGTTGTTTTGCTGAATTGTGACAGCAAGTGATAAAGTTCTGGTATTATTATCAAAAAAATATTATCATAGTTTTACTTGAAGGTAATTTAGGCTCTCAGCAAGCTAGGATTATCTTTCTTTATTTTCAAAATAACTAAAAACCTTGGGACCTAGGCTCACTCAGCACTGTGCATGTTGCCGGGGAGGATACACAGTGATAACAAAACCATGTTGTGTGCTTCAGAATGCCATTTCTTATTAAATGTCCCTGGATTGCACTCTTAATCATTGCCTCTAAAAGTTTCCTTACTATTGAAGTCAGACCAGTTGCTCTTTAGGTTCTGACTTCACTCTTAGAACAGCCTTTGTGTATTGGTGATACATTGGCACTTATCCAATTCAAAATAATCTCTTCCGAGTCCAATGATGCCCTCGTAATTAACCTCAGTGGTTCGGTATACTCTATGGCCATCTCTCTCAAAATTACTTGGTATATGCCATCAACTCCAGGAGCTTTGCTTACCTTTAGGCTTGAAAGTTTTTGTAATAAACAGTCATCTGTATTTTGAAATCACTAATTTCATATGGCTCAGCCTCACTTGCACACCTCTCCTCAGCACGAAAGATCTTTCATCAGTAAAGACTGATATGAAGTACCTGTTTAATTCATCAGCAACATCAGCTGGATTATTTAAGTTGAGTAAATTCAAAGATCAGCTAAACAGTTGTGTGTGAGGAGGAAAACACATAAGTCATTAATTTTATTTTTATACATGTTATTAAATTTATTGTTTTTTTTTTCTGCATTTTATTGTTTAATCTATTATTATTTATCATTTGTTTTTTATTTATTATATCTTTTTTTCTGCTGCAGCAAAAGCCTATGGCTTCCTTGCACATATGGTTAATTCTAATGTCAGTGGTTATGATGTGAGATATTTTTAGAAAGTGGTAGAAGGTAGTTTTATTGTAACATTTATTTGTAACATTTACAGCATTTATTAGTTCAGTGCGTGTGCGTGCGTGCACGTGTGTGTGTGTGTGAGATTTCTGTGGACATTACTTTTCATCCAGATGATTTTTACAATGCCAAGAGATGTTCAGTGATAAATATGCAAATAGGCCTGCATGAATTCATGTCATTGTACAGCATTTTTGCCAAACAGGAAAGTATGAATATTATAAACATGATTTTATTAGAAATATAGAAACATAATTAGATGCATAACAAATTAACTGAGAATTTAATAAAGATTACTAAAAGTCAATGGGTTTAACAGAAATTAAACTACAGGAAGTTGAAGAAATTTAAGTTGAATTATAGTCTGTGTTTGTTTTAATAAAATTTTGTATTAAAACTAGGTTCATTTTAATTAGATAACTCTGTGTAACATTAATATTATATACATTTTTATTTTAGGACATCTTGCTGTTTGCCACCATTTTTATTGTTTTGTGATAGTTTGTACTGTACAGTAAAAGAAGCAGCTCTGAATAAAATTAAAGAAATAATTAATGACTGGTTTGTGAGTAATGAATGCTTATTACTATATATTTGTATAAATTATTTTAAATAAATTTTTCAATAAATTTTAATACTATATTTAAAAGCACACTGTAAACAGCAGGTTTATTATTATTCCCAATTAAGAGTTTCACATAATATTTTTTACTTACTTTCTGTGTTAGATGTAAATAATATTTCAGAATCATCTAACAGCTTGTATCCCTTCCACTTCTAATTCTATAAAGTAAAAACGCAAAATATCACGAAGTAACAGTGATATATTGAGTAAACAAGAACACAATTTCTAAGCCTTAAAGTAAAGAAAAGTAAATTAATGGAGGCAAATGGGCTCCTCTCCAGAGTACAGTACAGCTTCTAAAGAAATAAGTTCACTTTAGACCATTTAATTAGGTTTGAAACATCCATTCAAGATACCTTTTTAAAACAAGAACACCTGGTGTCCATGTTCTTCGATATGGAAAAAGCAAATGACACAATTTGAAGATTTGGAATTTTAAAAGGCCTTTATGGCATTGGTCTTAGAGGTCATCTTCCAGCTTTTATCAAAAACTTTTTATCCCATCATTCCTTCCAAGTTTGTGTAAGATCTACTCTCTCGGCCTTTTAACCGAGAGGAGGGAGTACCTCAAGGATCAGTCTTAACTGTTATGCTTTTTGCCATCAAAAGGAATTCCATCACAGATCAACTTCCTCCAACTGTAAACTGTGCCCTCTATGTTGATGATTTTATTATATTCTCTCAATCCTACAACATGAAGGTAATAGAGCGACAACTGCAGCGTACCATTGACCACTTGGGCTTGTGGGCAATAATGGCTTCAGGTTCTCTCCACAAAAGACATTTCCATAAATTTTGGCTGAAAGTGCAATCTTCACCCTAAACCTGAACTGAGACTAGAGCAAAATGCTATTCCAGTAGTACCTGAGACTAGATTTTTGAGGCTCGTATTTGATAGAAAGTTGGCCTTTCTTCAATATCCTATGTGCAATTTCATTTAACTCTTGGGGTGCTGACCGATGCACTTTATTGCATCTCTATCATGCACTCATCTGATCTAAGTGAGATTATGGGTCCCAGATATATGCTTGACTCAGCGTACTCCAATCCCCACCACCATCAGGTGATTTGTATTGTCACTGGAGCATTTTGAACATCTCCAGTCCAAAGTCGCTATGTTGAAGCATTGTTATTACTTCATAGAAAACAGTTGTTCTACAGTATGCATCAAACTAAAATCCCTGCCAGACCATCCACGTGAATACCCATTTTTGAAGCACAGTGAGAAAATCTTTATAACACTCTTCCAACTGTCACCATCCCTTTGGTATTCATATCAAACAGCTGCTTAGAGTTTAACATCATGGTAGATAATGTTGCCCTATCACCAAGGCAATTTCCAACTATGGAAGCATTTGGTATTAGTCTCTTTTTCTTACTAATACTTACATAGTCAGGGTCCTTACTAAAAGGATGGGCTTTACGGTCCCAGTACTTATAATATCTTTTCTTAACTTTTTATCCTTATACTTTCTACCCCTACTTTTTCCCATCCGTAAAGCTATTAGTGCAATATGAGGGTGATACAAACGTTCCTGTTATCCTTAATCTCTCGCTATATTCGTCTTTATTTTATTCAGATACACTTTTATCCCTTACCTATCCTCAATTCATTCCCTAGCCTTACACTATTTGCCAGCTCTAAATTCTTTTTACATATTCTACTAAATTCTACAAATTATTTCACCAAACTTCTATTTGCATTTTCTACCTGAATTTCTACTAAGTTAATTTTCTTACAATATACACGTAGTTTTAATTTTAATTTACCTTAATTATTTTATACAACATACACTGCATTGGGGCTACCTTGTCCATATTTTGTAAGAGTTATACTGCTTTTGATCCCACTTAATTTATTATTAAATTTCTTCTCTTACACAGTTGTGGACAAGTACAGAAACACAGTCCTTGATACATGATCGGGTGTAGTCCCCTGAAGAAAAATCTGATCATGTATCAATATTTACACCGACTGGGCTAGCCAGTTGGGTAAAGTGCCTGCCTGGCAACCCAAAGGTTGCAGGTTCAAATCCCGCCTCGGGCTTGGATCAGAGTAAAATGGGAGGTGCATTATGGCCACAGAAGCCGATGTGCCAACAACTACCAAAAGAAAAAAAAAAAAAAAAAAAAATCAATATTTACTTTTGCTAACATCAGATTGATTTGCATATTTACTCTATCTCTCTGGAATTATAGCCAAATTTATCCAACCTTATCTGATGCTAGCTACCATTACATTTATTTATTCATCATTTTGACATAATCATGTTACTTTACAGATCACTCCTCTCTAATTAGCTTTACAATTTAGCCTATAATTTTACCTAATTCATCATAACTTATAGGATATTCACTATCCTTTTCCTTGTAGCATCGTGTGTAACTTACATCTTCACACCTAACTATCATATCAAAACATATAACTTAAGAGATATTAAGTAATAGAGTGAAGAGGTATGTAGGTACCTCTTTTTAGCTAGGCATTCTTTCTCTCAATTGAGTCCTCCCCCTTTCTGTTCTCTTCAGTGTTTCTATAATTAAGGGTTAAGTACTTATTTATTCTGCTAAGCTATTTTAATTTACATATATAACTCAATTTACATTATACATACACATTATAAATACCATATGGTGCAACAAACAGCCTTCCCCTGTAAATATTCAGGATTCTCTGACTTTATCGCAAATCATAGACAATAACTCCAACATTGGAAACATATTTACTTATTTAAAACTAATAGGACATTTCATTCAGAAATAAACGATAATTAAGCAACTATTATTTTTTCATAATACTAATAGACAGGTGCAATATGGCCACAGTTGCTTTTGCACCAAAAAAAAAAAATCCAAGCCAACCAACATTATATATATTAGGTATTATTATTCACTTTTATTTTTAAATTTTTTCAAAATTTATTTAATATTTAGCACTTCATGGCATGCAAAATTTTAAATTACTTACGTTGCTTCCTGCAGAGTATCAGGTTTTGTGTTCATGTCATTACTATTTGAAAACAATAACAAATCATTTAAAAACAAGTAGGGTAAGATAATGTTTATTGAACTAGTGTAAGAGTAAAAACAAGTAACATGAAACTAACATGAAATTTCAGTTCTTTCATTGCACACATCAAATGTTCCTTCAAAGCAGCTTTCTGCTAGACTTGCATAGCAGCAAGTTGAAACTTGGTGTGCACATGCTCAGATTTCATTTGTTGTTGTAAGCCCCTCTCACAATCTTTTAGCTACTGCTTTATGTGTAAGAATTATAAAATCATTCACTAAACTTTTTTATCAAACCTAGTACACTTTCTTAAGAAAAGAACATCATGACAGTAGTACTCTGATAATGGCAATGAAGGGGACATAACTCTCAACAGCACAAACTTATTGATAGTGAAGAAGATATAGTTATTTAGATTAAATCTTTATGGCTGGAATTAAATTCCTACCTCTTCTAAAACACTCCAATTGCTATCAAAATTGTGGGTTGCACCCGATTCCACCAGGTGAAACATGTCTCTGTTGGGGGGGGGGGATGTCATTAATGTTTGGTCAAAAAATTCAGTATTATTAAATATTTTGAATTTGTTGATACTGAATAATATTAAATATTATTCAATGTAAAGAGGAAGTGAGAGCGAGTAAAATGTTACTGTTATTGTTATTTTATTTTTATTTTTATTTTTTTTTAGGAGCATTAGTAACTAAGGCCATATTGCTCCGGGGATATGCTGTGGTCATTCCCTGACCTTTCCGCATCCTTCGTATTTGGTGGTCACGGGCTCGAATCCCAGTCTAATCAAGAAGCGTGTGCTACGCACCGCTGCTCCTGCCCACCTGGCTACGGAGGCGCTGACCGTTATTGTGACCATTACATAAATTTTGTTTGGTCAAAAAATTCAGTATTATTAAATATTTTGAATTTGTTGATACTGAATAATATGAAATATTATTCAATGTAAAGAGGAAGCGAGAGCGAGTAAAATGTTACTGTTATTGTTATTTTATTTTTATTTTTTTTTAGGAGCATTAGTAACTAAGGCCATATTGCTCCGGGGATATGCTGTGGTCATTCCCTGACCTTTCCGCATCCTCCGTATTTGGTGGTCACGGGCTCGAATCCCAGTCTAATCAAGAAGCGTGTGCTAATCACCGCTGCTCCTGCCCACCTGGCTACGGAGGCGCTGACTGCTATTGTGACCATTACATAAATTTTGGAAACTACTGTCATATAACGTTATATGTGCACTAGGCCATCAATATGATATAGTATATTTTAATATAATCCATTAATGGTGCTTGCTATTATAACTATAATTTTTGCTCAGCTCTGTTTTGTCATCGTATTTGTTGAAATGAATTTTTATTCATTAAAATACTAAATCATTAAATATTCTGTGTTATTCTAATAAAAATTAGAACTTTTCTTTGCTGAAAAATGGTGAAAATATAAATGAAACTCATTTATGTATTTAATATTTTGATCTCTTTTTATTTTAAAGTTACTGTATATTATTTATTAGAAATACTACTTGAAATGTACTTTTAATTCTCTCTATGTGATCTTTAACTTATTCAATTAGTATAATTAGCTAATAATAATATTTATATAATTATAATTGCTAACTGATAGTATATTTTATGTACATGAATAATCATATGATTCCTTTTCAGAGGCTCTATCTTGGAAATACTTATCTTATTCCTCCACAAATGACGACATATTTTCTGAAGGTTTGTTATTTGACTTTTGTTTTTTAAAAATTATTCATTTCTTTTTAAATTATATTTTTTCACAATTTAATAGAATTTTTGTTATCTAGATGCCCTTTTTATTTCAGAAGTTAATAAATCTAGTTACTTGTGATGTTAATAGGTTTGTCCATTATAATGGGTAGTGAGTTTTGTTCTATTGTCTCTGTTTTTCAGTCTTCAATTGGCTAGAGAATCCCTTTTTGAGACTTCATTTATGGGATTGAAAGCTCTTGCATAATAGAGCTTTCAATTAAATAAATGTGATTGAATCACATAAATCTTGCATAATAATAGTAGGAAATTGATATTACAACAAACAATAAAAAATGTAAGTACATATTTTGAACTACTGATTAAAATTTTGTTTCAGTAAATTGAAATTCTGCTTCTCTGAATGAACTGAATCATGAGTGGAAGTTTTTTTTTTTTTTTTTTTGTTATTTGTTGGTGCATTGGCTTCTGTGGCCATAATGCACCTCCCAAAGTTATTGAATTTTACTCGGATCCAAGCCCGAGTTGGGATTCGAACCCGCGACTTTTGGGTTGCCAGGCAGGCACTTTGCCTACCTGGCTAGCCCGGTCAGCATGAGTTGAAGTCTCATACCATTCCGTACTGGGTCTGTTATATTTATGAATATGTCATTATTATCACCACTCAAGAAATATTTACCAAACCTTCACTGCATGATGGCCATGAATGAACAAAGAAAGTTTCAACAGATCACATTTTGAGAGATGTTAAAAGTTGATTTTTTTTTTTTTTTTTATTACTTAAAAATTATTGATTTTTGTTTCAAATTAGTAGTGTATTTGTTACTTGTTTACCTGATAAAGTTGGTTAATTTATGTTCTTTATTTGGTTTATAAAATTGCTTAAAAAATGAAAGTTGTAGTCTGCTGTCATTCTTATAATATCAGTATAAGAACAGCATTAGCATTAGTAGAGGCATATGATGCAAGAAAGCAAGCTTATGCAGCATCAGCCAAAAAAAAAAATACTTCCACTTCACCCCTCCGTTGGTTCGAAATACCTGTCCAGCTGAGCCTTAAATTTATTTAGGCTATCAACTTCCACAACAAGGGATGGAAGTCTGTTCCACCAACCAACTACCTGCTGTCTAAAGGCAAATTTCCGCACATCTATCTTACATCTGACTTTCCTCAATTTGAATTTTTGTCCTCCCAGATGATTATTATGGGCAAGTGGAAGGATCCCATCAACATTGAGCATGCTCAAACCATTCCAGGCTTTATACACCTCAATCAGATCACCTCACAGGTGCCTAATCTCCAGACACTGTAATCTGCAAAACTTAAGCTCTTTCTTCATAAGAGCAACCCTTCGTTCCATTCACTAATCTTGTTGCTCTTCTCCATACTTGTTCCAACAGCTCTACATCCTTCTTAAAATGAGGCCTCCAGACCTGTATATAGTAATCAAGGTGTGGCCTGACCATTGCCTTATACAAGGGAATAATCACCTCCCTGCTAGAAAAATTCCTGTATATCATTGATAAGACACCATGTGCTACTCATGCAGCCCATCTGCACTGCTCAGAAAACTTCATATCTGCCTGTACAATTACCCCCAGGTCCTTTTCATTCTCTACCACTGTCAGTGTAGTACCACAGAGTTGATACGTTGCTCTCGGGTTGCTGTTTCCCATATGTAGTACTTTATATTTGTCAATGTTAAACTTCATTTGCCACCTCTCAGCCCATCTGCTCAACCTTACCAGATCCTGTTGCAGCAGCATAGCGTCAGTAGTGTCCTTAACAACCCTGCCAACCTTTGTATCATCTGCAGACTTGGACATTAAGCTTGATATACCATCATCAATATTATTTATAAATACCGAAAACAATAATGGACCCAACACTGAACCCCGAGGGACTCCACTAATAACATTAGTCCGCAATGAGCAGTGTCCATTGATTACCACTCTCTGTCTTCTCCCCCGCAATCACCCCTTTATCCATATATAATATCAAAGTTATTCCCTGCATCCAGTTCTTTTGTGACTGTATCATAGTATCCAATCAAATTGGTCAGGCAAGACTTCCCCTTAACAAAACCATGCTGTGTCCGAGCTATAACTGAAGTCTTGTCTAGATGATCCTGCAGTGCTTCTTTTACCAGTGCCTCCATTAATTTTCCTGGAACAGAAGTTAAACTCACAGGTCTATAATTACTTGTGTCAGTCTGTATCATTACTTGTGACTCGTAGTCGCCTTTACATTGGAGTCACATTTGCACATCTCCAGTCTATGGGTACCCCCCCCCCCCCGAGTCCAAGGAAGCTCTCATGATTATGGCTAAGGGTTTGCTTACTTCCTTTGCTGCCTCCTTTAATATAACTGGATAGATCCCATCCGCCTCAGGTGCCTTTCTTGTGCTTATCTTCAACAATTTCTCCTCCACTTTACTCTCAGTTATTACAAGATTATATAGCTTACTGCCAGAGTTGAATACACCTCTGGCATTCCCCTCGCTGAATAACTCCTCATGTGTGAATGTCGATGCAAAATATTCATTTAGTTTGTTAGCTACCTGAGCAGGATCATCAACAGTTGACCCATCGATATCAAGTGGGCCATCTGATTCATCCCCTTCCTTCTAGAATTTACATAAGTAAAGAACTCTTTGCCGTTTTTCTTTGTGTCCCTTGCCAAATATTTCTCGTAATGTGCCTTCGCCTGCCTAACCTCCTTTGTAACTTGGTTACAGATCAACTTATATCTATCATAGGCTTCTGTGTCACATGTTAATTTATATGTAGCCCATGCATTTTTATTCTCTGCCATATGTCTCATTAGTTCATCTGACATCCATTTAGGCCTAAACCTTAAACAATATTTCTTAGTTGGTATGTAAAGCCTAGTAGCTTCCAAGATAAGTTCTTGGAATGATTCCCATTTTGAGTTTGCTGTTGGTAACATCATCAGTTTGTCCCACTGTATAGAATTTAAATACTGTCTCATATCATCGTAGTCGCCTTTACAAAGGCAATAACCCTTCCCTTTACCCCTGATGGTAATTACTTCTTTGAGTAAATCCCACTTCAGCACACTGTGATCAGTGGCACCTAGTGGTTCCTCTATCTACAGATTCTTAATCCATGAAGAATCACTACTGATAATCAAATCAAGAGTATTACTCCCTCTAGTTGCCTCCCGAACATGCTGATGTATAAAACAATCATCCAATAAATCCACAAAAGCCTTGCTAGTGTGTGAGTGACCAACTCGCAAATTCCAGTCAATATCTGGGAAATTAAAATCCCCCATTATAAGGCTCTCTGATTTACTGGCCCACTCTATTTCCCTGTACAGTTTCTTATTATACTCATCAGAGTCATTAGGCCTATAGCACACTCCTACTCTCAATTTTGATCTCCCAATGCTTATGTCACACCAAACTGACTCAACACTGCACTGCACTGTCCAGCGATGTCGACTGGCTTCACTTCCTTGGATTTTATGTGTTTCTTAACTAATAGCATAACCCCTCCTCTCTTCCTATCCTGTCTATCCTTTCTGTAAACGTTGTATTCCCCAAATTCCAGTTCTGCATTCCTTATATCTGTGTGACACCACGTCTCTGATATCTCAACAATATCCACCTTTGATGCTTTGAAAAATACCTCAAATTCATCGAATTTATTTACCAAAGTGTACATGCAAGTATACATGCACCTGTTCTTTTTCTTAGCTACCCTAACACAACCCATGTGTTTACTTGTACCACAATGACTCCCAGCAGTCTCTGAAATATCCTGTATCTTATTTTCCAGGCTGCAGCTCATTCCAATAGAAGCAGTGCAAGAATCACTTTCACCTCTGCCAGTGGCTACTGTTAATCTATTAGTCCTTGTATCCCCCCAATCTAGCAGTTTTCCAACGCACCTAACACTGCCTCGATAGCATCAGCAAATATTCTTGCACCATTTCTATTTAAGTGTATCCCATCCCTGTAGAAGTAGTCCCTTCTGTTAACAAGTAAAGACCAGGCTGAAAAAAAATTTTACCCCTTGAGCCTAGCACAGTCTTTCCAGGGCCGAATTGACCGACAAGGCTCTCATCATATACTCCCTCCTATTGTGTCTGGGCAGAATTGCAGACACTTTCAAATTCAATCCTAATTCACAGCTTTTTTTCAACAGTGACCTGTACTTGTTAAGTAATTCTGCCGGTCTCCTACTCTTAATATCATTAGTGCCCACGTGTACAACTATATCACCTTTTGTGCCCTTAAAAGATGATATCCGCTCTGCAACGTCATCAACCTTTGCCCCTGGCAAACATACCCTGGTCCTGTTCCACCTATCCTTTTTACAAAGCATGTTCCCCATTTCCCTGACAATAGAGTCACCAACAACTACTAGTTCCTGTGGGACCAGCCTTGGAGGGTTGCTGCTGTGTTGCGTGATGACCAAGTGCAAGCTCTGGCTTTGATGTGGGCAGCTGAGAGCTTGATGGGCCCTCACTTTAGATCCTTCGAGGGCATCCACCCTGTCCTTCAAGCTCTTATATAGGCTCATAACAATGCTGAGTTGTCGCCTGATTTTGTTACACTCCTTTCATCGTGCACACACACACACACAAAGATATCCCCCATGGCAATATCATATCCCGTACCCAATTTCTCCACAAACATCATGCATTTTAAAAGGCTGTGATTCAGAGGGCAACTGCCCCCCCCCCTCAGTTCTCCTCTGAGCCACAGCACTCCCATTAGCTTGAGCCTTTTGCTATTGCTGCAGTTGCTATACTGCAGGAATATTGATGTAGTATCAATTATATTATCAATATAAAAAAGATATAAACAGAATTTAGTAGCCTTTTATGTAATTCTGAAGGAGTTAATATTAGAAGTGGTTTTATTAAGTTCATAAACTATAAATATATAGCAATACAAACACAATCTCATAACATAACTATATCACATAGTGCATAACATAACTTAAAATAGCATAGTAGATAGATGTTGTGTAGTGTGACAGGTGAACCTCGAAAATAACATTCCCACATTAATAGATGTTTAAAAATCTGAAATTTCATTCAGAAATTGTGCACTAGAAACTGTCATGTGATTCTCCACCTTCTTTGCAATCTTGGGCTTCTTGCTTGAACAGTGATATAGTACTAGACAAGCATTGCTGTTATTTGTTTATAGTTTTAGACTACTTGTTTTTCTTCTCCCAGTAGATCAATAAACATCTGTAGTCTTAGCTTATTTGTTTTCAAAAGATTTATTATTGTTTTCACATAGTAAAAGTGGGAAAATGAAATTGATATTCTATCTAGATAGTTGCTATACTGCAGGAAGCAATATGTAGTTTCAAATTTCGTGCACTGTGAAGCATTCAAAGTTTGAAATAAACCCGAAAATAGAAGTAACTAATAAATAATAGAACTGATTATAATATTACCAAATATATATAGTTTTTTAATTTTTAATAACATTTATAATAAGCAGACACGTATTCATGTGTATGTTTAAATTTTGCACACTTAATGGTCTTTTAAATTAGAAAATGGAAGAGAATAATAGATGGTATGGAATGGGTAGAGAATAAATGGAAGAAAAATACTGATGTCTCTATTTTATATCTAAAATGTTTTTTTAGGAATTTTGAGCAGAATTAATATTTTTTGTTTTTTTGAAAATGAAGAAGTGTAAAACATATAGCTTGTTTTAAATTTAAAATTTTTTAATTTAAACTTATAAAGTGCATGCGGTAAGTAAAGTACCCGAAATCTGTTAATAAAGGTTAAATATTGGTATTGTTTAAGCAATATAAAAAAAAAAAAAAAAACCTCCAAGACATTTTCTAAAAATTAAAAAGAAAGTTGGGCATCTGTCAGGTGACTTGCCATTGATTTTTCCTAAATTTTGGATGCTACAACTGCTGGGTTAATAATGGCAAAATAGTGCAAATAAGCCAGGTTTATCACCTAATTTCAACTAGGTATCTCTTGGGAACAGAATAGTAAATGTGCCCTTCTGGCAGCTTGTTTGCACTCTGGGGAGGACCTCATATTGCTCCCTGTTCTATAATTACTCCTAACTCTTTCTTACCTTAATTTTATTGCTTTTGAAAGCAATAAGACATGGGATTACTATTTCAAAATATAGAACTTTAAATTAAAAATATTTTACACTAACTACCATTTTTAAGACCAACTAAATATTTTGTCTGAATCATGTTGAATAGCATATGTTAGTTATAATTGTTTGCCACCCTCTCAGCCTTTCCATCATCAGCAGACTTGGACATAACTTGTTCTGCTTTCATTAAGATCATTAACAAATATCAAAACAATAAAGAAGCCAGTACTGTACACTGCAGGACTCTATTCACGACCCTGGTTCCTCTCAGAGCAGTAGCCATTTACCTTTTTTTTTTTACCACTTAACCAACCTTTTATCCATTGCAGTATCTTCCTGACAGTGGCACTGTGTTCCAATTTACACAAAAGGTATTCTTGTGTGTCTGTACAAATAGCTGTATTGAATTCTAAATGTACTGTGTAAAAATTACTCTTTTCATCCAGTTCTTTTGTAGCAACCTGATAATAGCTTAACAGATTAGTTAAAAATGATTTACCTCTAACCAATGTGTACTGTTTTGCATGGAAGAATAATTTCATTCCTGAAATTATTCTTCCATGATCTTATCCTACTTGTATGTGTGTATAAAATGTATGTGACATTCACCTATGTGTATACAGTATGTTTATATCTTTAAATGTCTTTTAGGGGTTAGTGCAAACATTAGGTGCAATAAAAGGAAATAAAAATATGGATGTGAAAGCTTTTCTTCTCACATGTCCTTTGCTATTTTGTTCTGTAATTGCTCACTGGTCTGAAATTGGATACATTGCTAAGAGCATCACAAATACAAAGAAAACTTCAGATAATCTTCAGTGTTTATTTACCAGCATTGAAAATTATACTTCATGGCCCAGGTAGATACAGTTTCTTTATTTTTCTGTTTTTTAATTTTATTAAACTTTCATGCAGTCCTAATTTTTTTTTTATTAATCACTCATGGAAATAATTTTCCTTAATGTATAACTTAATTCTAAATAAGTACATTTCTTGAAACCAAGTGTCCCCTGTGAAAGTTGTATCATGATACTTTTGGTTTATATCTTTATATTATTTTAATTCATTCTCCTTGTATTAAATGATATATAACAAATATTACATAGTTGTTTCTTTGAATATAGGCACATTATTGAACCATCATTATTATTGCCATCTGGGAGCCCACTTCCAATTTCAAAAATTGTTGAAGATGACAAATGGATTTTAGGCTTTGCACTTTCTGAACAGATAGGAAAAGATTGTTCAATAAAATATCAGTTTAATAAGATCACTTATCAGGTAATATCTTGAAGAAAGTATAATTTTATTAAGGTAGCTTTTCACTTAGGCTTATTATAATAATGGTTCTCACTTAACATCAATTTGGTTAACATCATTTCATACCTATATGGATAACTTCCTAAGTACTGTATAGTTACTTAATGCTACAAAATTCCTTATTTGCCAGTGGCCAATAATTTGAACTATTTTATGTAGTATAAGTGTGATGGCATGGGTAGCCAGATGGCAATTGAATCTATGTGCTTGCTGTTTGAGTAGCACCCATCTTGGCTATTTCTGAATGTTCAGTCTGGTGGTTATGTTCTGTACATATTCTATGAGGGAAATTAAAGTTATTAGCCCAATATAGATTGCAAAAGGTTTTGTGAAAGACAGTATTGCCAATCTGTGCTGACTCTTCTTGTGCGTTCACAGAAAATTTTAGGTTTTTAACCACTTCTCCTTTACAGAGGGCATTGAAGTGAAAAAGGTGAATAAAGATGATGACTGTTGAGCAAATCAAGCACCATTTAGTCATTGAGTACCTTTATTTAAATGGAATGTTACCAAAAGAAATTCAAGAAGACATGCAGCAAATATTAAGGGAATTTTGTGCTTTATACACCACAATCACAAATTAAATTGCAGAATTTAAGTATAGATGAGACAGTATTGAATGTGCACCCCCACAATGTTGTATCAATGGGAGGCCCATTACTGGATCGACACCTGCAAATGTGAATGCCATTCATGACCAGATCATACAAGACTGCAGAATAACATTATTATTATTATTATTATTAGCCATATAATAAGTGCAAGGAAGCCTGGGACTTATGCTGCACCGGTGAAAAAAAAATTTCCCTATTATCCTAAGAGAGAGAGAGAGAGAGAGAGAGAGAGAGAGAGAGAGAGAGAGAGGGGGGGGGTAGAAAGGAATCACCAAGAAAGGGAAAAATGATGATATCCAGTTCAGGACCCTGGGTTTTCCAAGCCCATACTCACCAGACGTGAGACCCTGGGGAATTGAAACACATTGAGACAACATTCAACATCTCTCATGAGTGAGTTCACAATATTATGATGAATGTTTTAGGAATGGAGCAGATTTTTTTTAAGGCAGGTCTTTAAAGCTCTTAATGTAGATCAGAAGTGGGAAAGAGTGAGGTGTTTTCCATCATTTCAAAGCTAATGATGCTCAGTTTCGCCTGCATGTCATTATGGAAGAAACATGGGTGCTGCCCTCTTCTCTCCCTCTTAAAACGTTTTGAATGCAGAAGTCACATGGGAAAGTCATGGCATCTGTCTTCTGGGATTCTGAAGGAGTGAACAGGTTGATTTTCTGGAATGAGGTGCCACTGTCAATGCCAAGGGTTATTCTAACCTACTGAGACATTTACACGAGGAATTGAAGCTCAAGAGGTGTGGAAAATTGGCCAAAGGAGTCATCTTGTATCAAAACAATTTACCAGCATGACAGAAGTTTGACAGTGACAATGCTGTGATGGATGCAATCAACAACTGGTTTGAGTCAATATATGAATTTTATTTGAGCTGGTTACAGAAGCTAATGGATCGTGCCAGAAGTGTGTTGACTTGCGGGAGGGAAGTTTCACAAATTTCCAGAATTTCTTTTATGAGAGGCTAGAAACTTTTCAACCTCCTCTCATATGTATATTTATTATGATAATTAATCCTCTCCTTAATAAACACAAGTCAAAAATCCTTAAAAATCATGACAGCAAGTCTTCCATTGTTTGAAAGAATTAAGAGAGAGAGAGAGAGAGAGAGAGAGAGAGAGAGAGAGAGAGAGAGAGAGAGAGAGAGTGAAATACATAAAATTTCTATTATATTCTGATACTGTATTTATGTTATGATAAAAGATATTTAATTTAGCAGTTTAATGAAATGTGTACTTGATTGGTTTTAAGGAAAGATTCTAATGACATTTGTCTAAAGGAATGACTCAAATTTGTATGCTATTTCTTGGAAAAAATTATTTCACTTAGTGATAGACTTCTCTGTTATGCAACTTCTCTCTATTATTCAGAGATAACGTAGAAATCAAAGTGCAAATTTAAACTTGTAGAAGGTCTCTATTCTTTGTTTTATGTGAACAGTTGTAGTTCGATTACATTTTCATGCTGCAAAAGAACTAGAAAGAATATGAAGTAATGATTAAGTTATTAAATGCTTAAATAATAAGAATATCATAAACACGATGTCCCTTTGAAATGGGGAATGAAAAAATTAAATATGATAAGTATAATGTACAGAGAATAATTAAGAGGTATGTTGATTCTAAAACAGTACACCCAATTGGTGTGAACTGTCAGAGTAATATTGACCTAGTCTGGTGACATAAGCATTGGTCAAATAAGAATGAAAGGAGTGAGGTATAGGTCAATTGACTGTGACAAGTATAACAAACAATGGACAGACAAATCGAGTATGCCAGCAATCAGATTTTCTTATCATGAGCGATTCTAAACTTTCCAGATATTGATTGGAACATCTGGGTTGTATTGGATTGAGTCAGAACATTTCTGGATTGCCGGATGACTGTCCCTGATTGGAGGTTCCACCTTGTAACGGATATTGTTACCAAGTACATTAGGTGGTTGTTGTTATGTCTGGTGTTACTGTTGGTTGAAGAACTCTCTGACTATCCTACAGGTGTTCAGAATTGTGACTTTCTAGAGTTCCTTGTAGGTGTTCGCTGGGAGACCTATTGCTGCTAGACTGTTATTTAGGGTCTTTGGCACCATACCTGTGGTTGATATGATGATCGGGATGGTTGTTACTTGTTGCATATGCCACATCTCTTTGATCTCCTTTCTTAGGTTCGTGTACTTCCTGATTTTTTCCCCATGGTTTTTCTGGAGGTTGTCAGTGTTGGGTACCACTATGTCAATCAGATAGGTAGCCTTTTCCTTCTTGTCCATTAGGGTTATGTCCAGTCTGTTGTGCTGGATTGCCCTATCCGTTATTATGGTGCGATTCCAGTACAGCTTGTGGGTTGGGGTCTCTAGTACTGCCTGGGGTTCGTACTTGTAGTACGGTACACTTTCTTCAATCGACTGATATTTCCTTGCTAGCTTTTGATATATTTTCATGTCTTTGAGTGTACTCAGTCTGGGTGATCACCTTACATCCTATGGTGATGTGTTGGATCGTTTCTGAGGCCAGGTGGCATCGACATGTGTCATCGAACACTCCAGGCTCCTTGGCAATGTTTATATAGTTCCTGGTGTTGATTACCTAGTCTTGGATGGCGAGCATGAATCCTTCAGTCTCAGGGAAGAGTGTCCCACTCGTGAGCCATCCATTGGAAGCAGTTTTATCTATGTGATCTTGATGGAGATCATTGTAGTGTCTGCCATGGAGTGTCTTCTCTGCCCATCTATCTAGCTTCGTTTGTGCCTCTTGGTTGTAGGGAGCTCCTCGCTTAGGTTGAGTGAGGTATACCACTTGTCTCTCTTCCTTATGGCTTGGTGGAGTGCTGTTGTGTGTTTCTGGAAGTAATCCTTCAGGTTAACTATCACTGTCTTCTGTTGCTCAGTGAGGTCTATCAGGCCCCTTCCTCCTCCTTTCTGGCAATTGTCAGTCTCTCCACGGTAGATTTCGGATGGTATTGGCAGCTCTTGGTCATCATTGTCCTTGTCTTTCTCATGATATCCTCCAGCTTGGTGTTAGTCCAATCTATGACCCCGAAGGAGTATGTTAGCACTGGGACTGCATAGGTGTTTATGGCTTTGTGTCCCTCCATTCAGCTTTGCTTTCAGCAGGCTTCTGAGTTTCTGATGGTATTTTTTGGTCAGGCAGGCCTTAATTTCCTTGTGCTGTAACTGCTGAGCCTGCATCATCACCAAGTATTTGTAGGCCTCTCCCTCTGCCATGGCTTCGATCTCTTTACTAGTCTGCAGCTGATCGTTTCGGTTGACTAATTTTCCCTGGTGCAATCCGTGGGTTTTGTATTTGTCTAGACCAAATTCCATCCTAATATCATTGCTGAATTCTTCGGTGATCTGGAGTAGTTGCTGGAGGTGCTTCTCGGTTCCTGCGTAGAGCTTGATGTCATCCATGTACATAAGGTTGGTGAGGGTGTGCAGGTTCTTCCTTCCTTCTTTGAGGTTATATCCGTACTTGCTACTGTTGAGCTTGGTGGATAGCGAGTTTAGTGCTAGACAGAACCACAATGGGCTCAGGGCATCTCCCTGAAAGATTCCTCTCCTGATGGTAATTGGCTTGATTGTGATGTTTTCGACCTTAATGGTGATACTCCATTTTGCCATTGTTTCTCCTAGGAAGTTTGTCACTATCAGATTGACTTTGTAGATGTTCAGCCCCTCTATTAGCCAGCTATGAGGCACGGAGTCAAAGTCCTTGCAGTAATCGATGTAGTCTGAGTACATGCTGTGGCGCTTCTTGTAGGCTTGCTCCATAACTGTGGCATCTATAGTTAATTGCTCCTTGCATCCTTTGCTCAGCTGCTTGCATCCTTTCTGCTGAGGCGCCTCCGTAGCCAAGTGGGAAGGAGCAGCAGTGCGTAGCACACGTTTCTTGATTAGATCAGGGTTCGAGCCTGTCACCACCAAATACGGAGCATGCGGAAAGATCAGGGAATGACCACCGCACCGGAGCAATATGGCCTTAGTTGCTAATGCTCCTAAAAAAAAAAAAAAAAAAAAAAAAACCAAGCCAAACCAAACCTTTCTGCTGTTTAGCCATTATGTTCTGGCTCTCCAAGTGGTCTGATATCTTCCTGGTTATGCAGCTGGTCAGGATCTTGTACGTTTTTTGGGAGGCAGGTTGATTCGCCTATATTTCGCCTATCTTCGACTTTAGGCTTCAGGTATGTGATTCCTTGAGTGGGAAACTTCGGGATTATTTCTGGGTGCCTTATCATTTGGGTGAACTGCTCTGCTAGGTGCTTGTGTGTCCAAGTGAGCTTCTTGTACCAGAAGTTGTGGACATTATCTATTCCTGGAGTACGCCAGTTGGGAGAGTTCTTGATCGTCTGTTTTACTTCTTCTTCCCGATTCTCCCACCCTCTCATTTCTTATACATCCTTGGTTTTCTTGCATTCTAGTTCTATCCTGGGGGGGCTCGACTGTTGTCTTACTTCCCTGCTCCATATGTTTCCCCAGAACTCCTCAATCATCTTCTGCTCGGGTCGTCCATTCCCTTCTTTCCCATCTTCTCTGAGACTCCTGTAGAAACCTCTTTGGTCCTCATTGAAGATTCGGTTGTTTATTTTCCTCTGGGAGCTCTCTTTGTATCAGCATAGTCTCTTGCTCAGTGCAAGGAGGTTCTGCTTAAAGGTATCCAAGTATTCTCCTATTCTCTGATTTTTTTGTCTCATGTTTGCTGTGGACGTTCTCTCTCTCTCTCTCTCTCTCTCTCTCTCTCTCTCTCTCTCGAGGATGATCTTCAGTTTTCCAATTAATTTCTTACTCCTATTGGCCCGTTGGTACTGGGTCAATTGGCCTAATTTGACTCTTAATTCGTCTATCTTCTGCTGAATCTTCTTTTCCAAGCTGGCTGTTCCTTCTGTTTTCGGTTCTTCTGCTGCTGGTCTCTTTTCTCTTTTCCATTAATCCTCGTGGCTGCTACCACAGCACAATACACGGCTGTGTGGATGGCCTCCAGTGTTGCACCGTTGCTGTCGAGATAATACGGTATTATGTGCCGATTTAGGTGGTCTGTGAACTCTCCACAAGGTTCTATTCGGCCTCTGCTTCGGTATCACATGAGTCTTTGTGAGGTCTATTCCTTCAAATTCTGTTAGGGCCTTCTTCCACTCGTCCTCTATTCTGGATATCATGACCTAGTCTCTTTCCACTTCAACTGCTGTGGGTTGTATTTTTTCTTGCTCTTCCTCCTCTGGTTTCGTATTCTTTATCCTTTGTAGTTGATTGCTCACATTCTGCTTGATTTTTTCCAAGATTGCAGAATAATCACATTTAAGAGTTGGTGGTTAATTGATTTCTCCATTACTTTAGAAAGAGTAGAAGTAATTGCAATGGGACGATAATTAGATAGGAGGGATTTGTCACCCTTTTTAGGAACTGGCTGGATAGGAGAAAATTTCCAAGCAGAAGGAAAAACACCTTTGGAATAAGAAAGTGAAAAAAAAGGCGGCAAAGAATAGGAGTAAGTTCAGGAGCACAGGTTTTGAGAACAAGTGGAGAATTACCATCGGGACCTGGAGCTTTCTTAGCATCAAGATTCATAAAAATCCTTCTGATATCCTTTTGACGGAAGACCACAGGAGGCATTGAATGGAGCGTGTTGGGAATGGTGGGAGGTGTTTTACCAAGATCATTAATACATGAGCTGGAAGAAATATGGGATGCTAGCAGGTCAGCTTTATCCTTGGCTGAAGTGACAACAGAACCATCCGGTTTGGACAGAGGTGGGAGCAGAGATGGGCAAAAGTTGCAGCCAATAGCTTTGGCAAGAGACCAGAATGCTCGGCTACCATTAGGGCAAGAAGCAAGTTTTCTACTCTTAGCCTGTTCAAACTCTAGTTTGGACTGATTAATAACTGCTTTACAATTGTTGCGAGCTTTGGTATAGGCAGAAAATGAAACTGAAGAATTAGAAACAAGCCAATTACGATATGCAACATTCTTCTCTTGAACAGCCTTAGCACATTTATTGGAAAACCAAGGTTTAGATAAAGGACGAAATTTTAAAGTGGAGTGTGGGATAAAGGATTCCATTCCTGCAAGAATAATTTCACTGACACGATCTGAGCAAACATTGACATCAGAAGTTTTGAAACAGTAATCCGACCAAAGAAAAGAAGCCTCGCAGGTCATCCCATTTTGCATTCTTGTAATGCCAAACAACACAAGATTGGGAATAACCATGAGATAAAGGTTCCATTGGAGAAGAGACGATCACCAAGTTGTGATCTGAAGTGCCTAAAGGACCTCTCACTTCAACCATGTACTGAGAAGGGTTGTTTGTGAGAAAAAGATCAAGCATATTGGCTGTATGATTAGGATTGTCCAGCATCCTTGTAGGTAAATGAACAATCTGTGCTAGGTCATTAGTAATTGCAAAAGCCTCAGCATCTCAACCTGCTGGGTCGGTATGACTAGAAAATGGAAGCCAGCTGGAGTTGTGAACATTAAAATCACCAAGGAAAATTACCTCACTGTTTAGGAAAGTTGGACTGGAGAAAGTCAAGTTGCAAAGAGAGGAAGTCAAAGAGCTCCAAATGATTAGTGGAGTTGGGAGAACAGTAGAGACAACAGATGAATTTGACACAATGAGGTAGAAAGATTTTAAGCCAGAGAAGATCAAAGAGAGGAGATTCCAAATTTCCAAGTCTCTGACAGGGAATATCAGAACGGACATATGCACAAGTACCACCTTTGAGGTGAAAGGAATCATACAGCGAATAATTTGGGCATCTGAGATGAGCAGTAGTTGAATCAACCGATAACTGAGATTCTGTCATAAAAAAGTACATGGGGTTTGGCAGACTGCAAGTGGAAATGGACATCGTTGAGATTAGAATTGAGACCACGTATATTTGTGAAATGAATTAGGAAGTGCCTGGGAGGTTTAGATCTTTTCGCAGATAAGCTTGCTCTATTAGTTTGACAATTCATGGTGTATTCGATAGTAAGAAAAAGTGGGTGGGACATGCTGTATGAAGTAATGAAATTTTTGGATATGGCGTACACGTGGTAAGAATATACCCAGATCCTTGACATAACGTGGCCTCGACAATGCTCCCCACATACACACTACTCGGACTCCCTGCAGTCACTATCTGGCAGAGTAGAGGTAGCAAGATTATACACTAGCTGATCCGGAAGCCTCCTAGAGAGTTACCAATAGGTTCGGTCCGGTGTACTAACTAGCAGCCATCCTGTGAACACCGTTTTAGAGCTGTACCCCCGAAATGTAAGGAATATTGGATCTCACCACGACGTTCGTCATAATCTCAAAAGTCATCAATCATAATGCATGATGGAAGAGATAGGGAAGGGTTGACCGGAACTTAGCTATAGAGACTAAACATGGCTTCCACCACTTCAAGTCTCCAATAAGCAAAGTGGTAGTATTGCACCAGTTGATGAGAGTCATCTACCTACCACCTAGTATTACCTGGTAACACAGAGGGGCGGCATTCCTCCATGTGGTGTGGGCGCCACACCTCGACCCCTGCTTACATTGGTTCACACCTGGGTGGTCACCCATCATGTACTTGTGCATGGAGGTTATACCCAGGATTACTAACAGTCCCACCATCATGAAGGTGCAAGCAGAGGATTTGGCTGTCACAGACCGTCCGGACTTCACCGAAATTGGGTCCACTTGACTTGAGTGTCACCTGAATATGAGTTCCATCAGCATTTTAGACTCCCAGGTAGCAAGTACAGCTTGTCTGGCATATCTGAGAGAATGTCTGTGATAACCTCAAGGACGGCGAGGTCCTTGAGGTTGTCACAGACATTCTGATTATGAGGAGGCATTGGCTAAGAGTACAAAGAAAACGAGCAAATCATTTATTGGTGTTTTACAGTTTGACCATGTTCTCTGCATTTTCCATGTTTCCTTCTAAAACTAGAAGTAATGAGAAGAACCACATCAGTTCACTTGATATGAATGACAAAAAGTGTTGACGATGATAGCATAAAGGTTGCTGATAAACTAAATAAATATGTTGCATTTATCTTCACATGTGTGGAAGTTGTTAGAGATAAGATACCAGAAGTTTAATTAATACAAATGGGAAGTTAAATGATTTTGTAATAAATGAAAGGGAGCCAGAAGGGAAATTGTTTCTGCTAAAAGAAAAGACACCTGGGACTGATGGAATCTATCCAGTTATGGATGTCACAAATATAGAGGAAAGCAATCCTATGAAGAGAGACCTATCAAGTCCTTATCCAAGGTCTGGCTGAAACTGTCTCCATGTAGATCTAACTGAATTTTAAAAGGATATCATTTGCCAATATTCTTGCTAACAATCACTTTCGCTTCATACATTGCATTAAAAATATGATAATGAAATTGTATTAAGAGTTTATTGTGGAAATGGTATAGGCAAATTAGCATTTGGTCTTGTAGCAGAGGGCACATGTGGAATGTCTTTTTTTTATTATTTTAACATTTTATCTTTGCACTTTAAATGAGAAAAAATAGGAATCATTTCCATGGCTTCGTGATTCATACCAGATCATGAGAATAGCAAAAGACAAAAGATATTTTCCTCAAGTGTTCAACACAAGTGTAGCAAACTTTGTGGAACCTGTGATTTTTTTTAATCCGCAAGTTTCATCCTGAAGTATGCACAGTATGTCTTTTTAACAAAAAGCTCACATTAAAGCTACCACAGTTGAAGCAAAATGTGTCAGTTTATTTACACAGCCTCTTGTTGCCAACTGCACTACAAAATTTACAAACACAGAAATAAACACAGTTCTACTTGGATTGTTCTGTGTGAACTAAAACAGTACAGAAAATTACTCTTTCCAGTGGAGTGCTGTGCACATATATGATAATGGCATTTTTATTCTCAGTGTATCTGGTAGATTCTCTGTTCACAGTGATGAAGAAAAATGTCATTTTTGAACTTGGTATACACAAATTGCTAAATGACACATAATTTGGAGATCGTTGAACCATTGTGGGTTTGTGTTATTAAAGTAAGTTACTATTAAAGAATGCCAATGCAAGTATTGTGTATAGTAATAAAATAGCAAGTGAAATTGAACTACTTAAGATATGAAGGATTTCTGCTTTTAAACTGTTGAATAAAATGTGATTTGTTACTCAAGGTGGTGTGAAATAAACAAATGAATTAATTAAAATTTTAATTAAACAGAGAGAGAGTGCCTGTAATCACTTCAATTATTGATAAAATTGTGAATGTAAAATAATGTGTATACAAGTGGGTTTCAAACTTAAGGCAGTTTAAGTGCCTAGAAAAGGTGATCTACATCAAAGTGACATAATGGTGTGTGTGTTGGAGGGGGGGGGGGGGTATTTCCTTAACCAAAGGTCTGGTATGTAGCTTTTTTAGATATGAATTTTAAATGCTTTAAATACACATAATACATTTCTTTAAGAATTGTTCATACAGTTATACAAATGAGTTCCAAATGTCTTCCAGTTGTACTCTATTCATTATTACTTTTCACTTCACTTTTAATGTAATGGCCTTTCTGCTTCCTTAAAAGGGCCACCAAAGTAAAGAAACATATCCATAATAAAATTATTCACACATCAGCCAATATACGGAATGCTAGCAATATTTCACTAAAAATAAAATTATATACACTGTAAAATTAAAATTCAGTAAAATAAAATAAAATACATGACTAAAAGTAATAAAAATAAAGCAGTATAAAATGTCGCTGTCAATGCCTTTCAAGAAAACTGCTTGAAAGCAGTTTTATTTTATTTTCAGCATAAACTTAAATGTTACCAATAGATGTTTATATTGAAAAAAATTTTCTACATTCTTTTACAATGCCCTCGGCCCTCCCTCACGAGTTACATAGTGGTTATAATCATTGTCCATTCACGCCATGCAGAAAGAGTCATGGTTTAATACCGTCTCAGCTGGAGGAACTTTTGTGGGCTTTTTTTCCACACTATAGCTGAGTTAATCAGTCTCAGGCAAGGATTGCATGAACCCGCCCCCCCCCACCAAAAAAAAAAAAAAAAAAAGTTTTTTTCTTGCAAACCAAGAAACCCACCTCAGAACATACACAGTGTACAGACAACTTACTGACATTTTATGTCCTTGGTTGTCATGGCATAATTCAAAATAACCAAATTAACTCTCACATGTTTAGCCCCAAAGCACAAGAGGCAGATTGCCTAGGGTGTCATATATTTCTGTGTGTTTAGACCTAGAAGCAAAACCACACATTATCAGCAGCGTATCATCAGTGGAAGTCAGACTGCTATAAGTAATAACATGACTAACAATTTGCTTGTGATATAACTGTAGATCTATATAAATTGAACTGACATAAGTCAAGGACTGCCTGTATTTGTATTGTATATATTTCTGTGTGTATTTTGGTATCACTATAGATATTGAAATGTATTTGATCTACTTTTTAGGTTCTTGGATATGTACTACAGTTTTTGATTTGTAAATATATAATGGAACAGCTTCTTCCACAGGTAAGACATGTAATGATGTGTATTTATAAAATGATAATTGTAACTTTTTTTTTAACAATTAGATTATTCTTACTGCTATATTTATCATCCTTTATTATAAGATCTCACTTTTTTTTTAATGAATGGCTATTCAATGAATAGTCATAATTCATTTCCTTTAATTTATGAGTTATATGTCATTATATCTATACTTTTTTTTTTGTTTTGTTTTTTAATGTATTTCAATAAGAGTCTCTCTTTTCAGTAATTAGCCATGATGCCAACGGTATACCTTCCTTGATATCTCTTCCCCATTGCTCTGATGTCCTTGTGAAATCTTTCTCCTTGTTCTTTACTGATTACCAAAATTTTTATGAAAGTAATTCAAATGGTGGTGCAAGAAGTGATCCTTCATGCCCATAAACTTCAGCCATTATCAATCCACTGCAAGATGGAAGCCTCCTCAACAATCCATGTTGAGGGAAATGGACCATAATCTGCCATGCTGGTCCAGTGTGGGTTGGCAGATGGACTGTATTTAGCAGTCAGGGACTTGAACCCCAGTCTACTCAAAGAGTGTGTGCTACTGCACTCCGGCTCCTGACTTGAGGCCTTATATTGAATTCTTTTTTTTTTTTTTTTTTTTACAATTCCTCATGCCCATATTGCAACCTAACTTTTGCAACTTAGTCATTAATTTTTAAATAGATTTTTTAATTTGGATCATTGCCCTCCAAAAAAACCCTATAAATAATGTTTTTGAATCTGTTCTGTGCTTCTCTCTCAGCAGGATTCATTGTTCATTCAATACTGAATTTTTGACTTGAGGTTCAACAAAGGTTGCTTCACTTGACTTTTCATAAGTAGGAGCTGAGAACTTGATGCAAGTGTATTTAAGATTTCACTATTCTTTTATCGGCCCCTTCTTGAAGTGCTTTATCAAGTCCAGTTTTGTGAAGATAGCATAACAACTTAAACATCATTCATTCATTCATTCAGCGTGAAATGAAATTTATCAGAGTAAAACCTTATTGGAAACCTTCCAAAACTTAGAAACCTTGTGGAAACTTTGTGAAAATGAACATATCTGGTCATATTCATTTCCATAAGGTTTAGTTTTTTTTATTATTATTAGCTTATCAAAACCTCTCTAATTATAGTCATTTATGCATTATAAAATTAAACAGGAATTTCTTTTCACAAATTTATGTTCAAAATTTAAATAGTATTCATAAATAAAATAAAATAAGTAATATTTACAGAAAAAACATTCAGGATTCGAAAACAGTGAAAAAAGTTTGTACAAACATCTCTCTAATTCTGAATGATTATGAAGTTTTCAGTGGTAAAAAATAAGAATAAACAGATACATACATACATAGGTAGTAAAATGATTATTCATACTTTGTACATGTTTGCTTGTCCTGATTTATTTTTTACCATTGTGAATTTCATTTTTTTTTAAATTCAAACAGCCATAGCTCTGTAACTGTTCTTTATTGGAAATGGACACTTGTTTATATGAACTTTTTTATTTGTTTTTTGGGGTCCTGAATCAATCCTGAAAGTTTTAATTACAGAAAAGCAGTGTTGTTTGTTTGTTATTTGGTTTTTAGGAGCATTAGCAGCTAAGATCATATTGCTCTGGGAATATGTGGTGGTCATTCCCTGATCTTTCCGCATCCTCCTTATTTGGTGGTGACAGGCTCGAACCCCGGTCTAATCAAGAAGCGTGTGCTACGCACTGCTGCTCCTTCCCACCTGGCTGCGGAGGTGCCCAGAAAAGTAGTGATAAACTGCTTTTCTATAATTATTACCTCTGAGTCAACTAGCAATGGCTCACACATTGTGAAACACCCTATATATATAAAAGTAATGATTGGTAAAGATTATATTATAGAATTCAGTTGATCATTCATTTTTCTACGGTATGCCCATGAGCCTAACAAATTTTGTTAGTTTTAAATTCACATTGCTCTTTACAGATGATAGTCCCTTCACAGCATGGAGAAATTGGAAATTGTGCTAGAAAGTCTGGGTACTATAAAATCAGTGATATGGAAATTACAGAGGGTTTATTTATTAGAAAAAAAACTTTTGAACCTGAAGGAAAGTAAGGGCTGGGGTAGGGTTTATTTACCCAGTTATTTTGATGAACGTATTGAGGGAATGCAAAAAATATCAGTGGACATTAAGAAAAAACTGGTGAAGAGTATTTGTCGGAGACTAGAAGCTGTCATAAAAACTAAAGATTTCAACACAAATTAATTTTCCTGTAAATAAAAGTTATTCGTAGATATGCAGGTGTTTGGATTTAGCATTAGCATTAGTTGAGGCATATGATGCAAGGAATCAAACTTATACAGCATCAGCCAAAAAAAAAAAAAAAAAAAAAACCTTCCCATTTCACTCATCTGGTCACTCTAAATGTTTGTCTAGTTCAGTCTTAAATTTATTAAGCTATCAACTTCCACAGCAACAGATGGACGTTCCAACAATCAACTACCCGTTGCCTAAAGACAAACTTCCGCACATCTGTTCTACATCTGTCTTTACTCAATTTGAATCTATGCTCTCTCAGGTTCTTAATCTGAGCAAGCGGAAGTATCCCATCAGCATTGAGCCTGCTCAAACCATTCAAGGTCTTATACACCTCGATCAGATCACCTCGCAGGTGCCTAGTCTCCAGATGCTGCAACTTGCAGAACTTAAGCCTTTCTTCGTAAGCACACCCTTTGTTCCTCTCACTAATCTTGTTGCCCACAACTCTACATCCTTCCTAAAATGAGGCTTCCAGACCTGTATACAGTACTCAAGGTGTGGCCTGACCATTGCCTTATATAAGTGGTTTTCGACCTTTTTTTAATAATGACACCCCTAAGTGATTTGTTTTATTTTGTGGCACCCCCTACTCAATATTCTGCCTGTTAGATCTGATTCTCTTGCTGGATATATATATACAAGTTAGTGCAAATGCAGCATATTAGTATGCAGCAAACTCCGAATTAGCAAAAACGGCATTGTTTTAGTGAAATCTCATATTGTGAATACCTTCACAACGAATTGCCATGATGCTGTTAGTCTAAATCCATTTTATACACCATGAGGCGTCTCTCGTATTGTGGAGTTATACTTCATAACTGTTCTGTCATCATTGCATCACCAGGGTACCTATCCACCCGCCGAAGAAGGGCCAAATAGCCCCAAAACTGTGCTGTCTGGGTGGTGGTATCTGAGAATAAGTAACAATAGTCTTCTCCTTTGGTGAAGTGTTACCTATTCGAAGTAGTGCAATATCATGGCAACTTGTTGTGATGGTATTCACAATATGAGATTTAACTAAAATGATGCCGTTTTTGCTAATTCAGTTTGCTGCATACTAATATGCTGCATTTTCACTAAATTGTACATAGCTATAAACAAAATTACAATTCATCATACAAATTATATATATATATATCTTAAATTGTAGGTGAAAACCTCATACCTTTTTTAGTAAGACTGTTAATCTCTCAACACTCAATCGCAAATTATTATAATATGAACTTATCCCCCCGTGCATAGTCATAAATAAATCAAGTTAAAATAGATATTAATTAAAATAATCATGTCTTCAACTCTCATATCATGTCAAGGGAATTGGAAAGAATTAAGGAAAGACTGCGGCCACCAACCTCCAAAAACCAACTAACATCACAAGCCATCATGAGAATTGAAAAACAATTGTCGCAAAATTCTAAAAACGACGAAACAAATAAATTAATTAACACATAAAAACTTTAAAACTGTTTTTTAACTTCTTTTAAGAGACCACCTTATTCGGTTTGTTACCGTGTTCACAAGAAGTACAAAAGTGATTTGTGAATGATATTCCCCATGTTCACTTGACACAAGATTATTTATATAAACCAATGTATGAATTACTATTCGTGCATGCGCATAAGCGTCCACGATTCCGAAATATTATAAGGTCTGTGTATATTAATAGAGTTAACATTCAATCTCATTTCTAATGTTTCGGCAATTAATAATTTAAAATATTCCCACTGTTTATTAAGAACCTTCGATTCATTAAAAAGGAACACATGTCCATCAGTTTTTGCATGAAATGCAAGCTCAGAGGCACCTGTCCTACCTTCCCTAACTGATGCCAAATGCTGCTGTATCCTTACCAAAAGTAAATTTTGGGTCGAGCCAATATACGTAGAATTGCACCCACCACAAGAAATATTGTGAGCTTCCATGGTAGGAACTACATATGCCCTATATTTCAAGACGGTGGAGCTTACTCATGGGTTGTGCAACAATCTTAAATTCAGTGTTCTTAAATATGTTAATAAATTGTCTATACCATTGTTGTATATACGGAACTTTAATAAAATGTTTGTGATCCACCCTGTCATTTGTTGTACCTGTCTCCAATTTATATTTCGCTTGTTGACTAATCTGTGTAATGGTACCTAATGAATAACTCCTATTTAAAAATCTTTTTGTCAGTTCTGTGAGCTCATCCAGTAAGGATTCTTGAGTAGAGCTGTATCTATATGCATTATGAAACTGATTAAAAATAATGCTCCTTTTATATGTAAAAGGGTGATAGCTCTAATGGTGCAAAAATTTCCCAGTATTCGTTGGCTTCCTATAAATTTTAAAAAGTATGTTTGCATTAACTCTGGTTAAAGTAAAATTTAGAAAATTTATGGATTTGTGATGCAGGATTTCCATTTCTAGAGTGAACTTAAGTCAAGTATGAATGTTATTAAATGTATCCAGGACCTTCTATACTACATATTTATTAGTAATTATTAAGATGCCATCAAGATTTCTACCGTAGAACGTTATATTAGGGAGATGTGGCATTAAGTATACCTGCTCGATCTGATTTAGATAAATTTCAGCAACCAATCCACTCAAGCTAAGCCCCATCAGTAACCCGAATATCTGCTTGTATATTTTATCTTGAAAATTAAATATGAAAAAATATAAATGAAATGTCTCAGATGAGGGAGAGAAACAAACAATAAATCAAGTTAGATAATATATATAGATTACTAATTCAAATCAAAAGGGACTATGAAGCCCAGTAAGTCCTATTATTATAATAATCTTAAATTATAGGTGAAAACCTTCAAAATTGAGAGTAGGAGTGTGCTATAGGCCTAACGACTCTGATGAGTATAATAAGAAACTGTACAGGGAAATAGAGTGGGCCATTAAATCAGAGAGTCTTATAATGGGGGATTTTAATTTCCCAGATATTGACTGGAATTTGTGGGTTGGCCACTCACACAGTAGCAAGGCTTTTGTGGATTTATTGGATGATTGTTTTCTAAATCAGCATGTTCAGTAGGCAACTAGACGGACCAATACTCTTGATTTGATTATCAGTAGTGATTCTTCATGCATTAAGAATCTGCAGATACAGGAACCACTAGGTGGCAGTGATCACAGTGTGCTGAAGTGGGATTTACTCAAGGAGGTAACTACCATCAGGGGTAAAGGGAAGGGTTACTGCTTTCGTAAAGGCGACTACGATGGTCTGAGACAGTATTTAAATTCTATACAGTGGGACCAACTGATGATGTTGCCAACAGCAAACTCAAAATGGGAATCATTCCAAGAACTTATCTTGGAAGCTGCTAGGCTTTACATACCAACTAAGAAATACTGTTCAAGGTTCAGGCCTAAATGGATGTCAGATGAATTAATGAGACATATGGCAGAGAAGAAAAATGCATGGGATACATATAAATTAACATGTGACACAGAAGCCTATGATAGATATAAGTTGATCTGTAACCAAGTTACAAAGGAGGTTAGGCAGGCGAAGGCAGATTACGAGAAATCTTTGGCAAGGGATGCAAAGAAAAACAGCAAGGAGTTCTTTACTTATGTAAACTCTAGAAGGAAGGGGATGAATCAGATTGGTTCACTTGATATCGATGGTTCAACTGTTCATGATCCTGCTCAGGTAGCTAACAAACTAAATCAATATTTTGCATCTACATTCACACATGAGGTGTTATTCAGAAAGGGGAATGCCATAGATGAAGTAAACACTGGCAGTGAGCTAGATGATCTTGTAATAATTGAGAGTAAAGTGGAGGAGAAATTGTTGAAGATAAATACAAGAAAGGCACCTGGGGTGGATGGGATCTATCCAGTTATATTAAAGGAGGCAGCAAAGGAAGTAAGCAATCCGTTAGCCATAATTATGAGAGCTTCCTTGGACTCAGGGGAGGTACCCACAGACTGGAGATGTGCAAATGTAACCCCAATTCACAAAGGAGGATCAAAGGCTGACACAAGTAATTATAGACCTGTGAGTTTAACTTCTGTTCCAGGAAAGTTAATGGAAGCACTGGTTAAAGAAGCACTGCAGGATCATCTTGACAAGAATTCAGTTATAGCTCAGACACAGCATGGTTTTGTTAAGGGAAGGTCTTGCCTGACCAATTTGATTGGATACTATGATGTAGTCACAAAAGAATTGGATGCAGGGAATAACTTTGATATTATATATTTGGATCTTAGAAAGGCTTTTGATACTGTTGCACATGGAAGACTGCTGCACAAATTGGAGCAGTGTGGCATTGGTGGCAAATTGTTGCTATGGATAAAGAGATGGTTGAGTGGCAGAAGACAGAGAGTGGTAATTAATGGACACTGCTCATTGTGGACTAATGTTATTAGTGGAGTCCCTCAGGATTCAGTGTTGGGTCCATTGTTGTTTTCTGTATTTATAAATAATATTGATGATGGTATATCAAGCTTAATGTCCAAGTTTGCAGATGACACAAAGGTTGGCAGTTTTGTTAAGTATGCCACTGATGCTATGTTGCTGCAACAGGATCTGGAAAGGTTGAGCAGATGGGATGAGAGGTGGCAAATGAAGTTTAATATTGACAAATGTAAAGTACTACATATGGGAAACAGCAACCCCAGAGTAACATATCAACTCTGTGATACTACACTGACAGTGGTAGAGAATGAAAAGGACCTTGGGGTAATTGTGCAGGCAGATATGAAGTTCTCTGAGCAGTGCAGACGGGCTGCAAGAGTAGCTCATGGTGTCTTATCAATGATATACAGGAATTTTTCTAGCAGGGATGAGGAGGTAATTATCCCCTTATACATGTATAAGGCAATGGTCAGGCCACACCTTGAGTACTGTATACAGGTCTGGAGGCCTCATTTCAAGAAGGATGTAGAGCTGTGGAACGGGTACAGAGAAGGGCAACAAGGTTAGTGAATGGAACAAAGGGTTGCTCTTACGAAGAAAGGCTTAAGTTTTGCAAATTACAGTGTCTGGAGACAAGGCACCGGCGAGGTGATCTGATAGAGGTGTACAAAGCCTTGAATGGTTTGAGCATGCTCAATGCTGATGGGATACTGCCTCTTGCTCAGAATAATCACCTGAGAGGGCATAAATTGAAATTGAGGAAAGACAGATGTAGGATAGATGTGCGGAAATTTGCCTTTAGCCAGCGGGTAGTTGCTTGGTGGAACAGACTTCCATCCCTTGTTGTGGAAGTTGATAGCCTAAATAAATATAAGGCTTAGCTGGACAGGTATTTCGAACAAACGGAGGGGGTGAAGTGGAAGGTTTTTTTTTTTTTTTTTTTTTTGGCTGATTCTGCATAAGCTTGCTTTGTTGCATCATATGCCTCTACTAATGCTAATGCTAAAAGTGGAAATTACCTTTTTAGTAAGACTGTTAATCTCTCAACACTCAATCGCAAATTATTATAATATGAACTTATCCCCCCATGCATAGTCATAAATAAATAAAGTTAAAATAGGTATTAATTAAAATAATCATGTCTTCAACTCTTGTACCACGTCAAGGGAATCGGAAAGAATTACGGAAAGACGGCGGCCACCAACCTCCATAAACCAACCAACATCACAAGCCATCACGAGAATTTAAAAACAATTGTTGCAAAATTCTAAAAACAACGAAACAAATAAATTAATTGACACATAAATTTAACTTTAAAACTGTTTTTTAACTTCTTTTAAGAGACCATCTTATTTGGTTTGTTGCTGTGTTCTACTAAAAAGGTATGAGGTTTTCACCTATAATTTAAGATTATTATAATAATAGGACCTATTGGGCTTCATAGTCCCTTTTGATTTGAATTAGTAAATCTTTTTATAATGAAATAAATACATAAATTAAAAAAAAAAAGTTTAAGTAACTTAAATCCAAATTATGTGGCACCCCTGGAACGTTTTCGCGGCACCCTGGTTTAAAACTACTGCCTTATACAAAGGGATGATCACCTCCTTGTCTCTGATAGCAAAATTCCTATATATGTCATTGGGCAAAACTCCATGACCTGCTCTAGCAGTCCATCTGCATCGCTCAGAGAACTTCATATCTAACTGCACAATTACCCCCAGGTCTATTTCATTCTCCACCTCTCATTTTAATGGCAGGACAATGTAGTTACTTTTTTTTTCTTTTTTTTATTATGAAAATCCCAAACACGAAAGGTTTCAAAACCTATAGTACTTAGTACCGTGCATGGGTTGAAGGAGAAGTGTGGGCGGAGGGGGATACCGGAAACTTTGCTCTAAAGACTAAACTTGGGTTTCACCACTTCAATCCTCCAATAAGCAAAGTGGTGGTATTTCACCATTTGATGGAAGTCATCTACCACCTTAGCATTAGTAGAGGCATATATGATGCAAGAAAGCAAGCTTATACAGCATCAGCCAAAAAAAATCCCATTTCACTCATCCATTTGCTCTAAAAGTTTGTCAAGTTCTTCCTTGAATTTATTCAAGCTATCAACTTCCCTGACAGATGGAAGTATATTCCAGCAATCAACTACTCATTAGTTAAAGGCAAATTTCTGCTGCACATCTATCCTACAACTGTCTTTCCTCAGTTTGAATTTATGCCCTCTCAGGTTTGTAATCTGAGCAAGAGGAAAAATCCCATCAACATTGAGCCTGCTCTACTCAATACACTTCAATCAGATCACCTTGCAAGTACCTAGTCTTCAGATGCTGCAGTTTCAGAACTTAACCCTTTCTTGGTAAGAGAACCCCTTCATTCCCCTCACCAATCTTGTTGGCCTTCTCTGTACTCATTTCTAGCAACTCTACACCCTTCCTAAAATGAGGCCTCCAGACCTGTACACAGTACTGAAGGTGTGGCCTGACCATTGCCTTATACAAAGGGATAATCACCTCCTTATCCCTACTAGCAAAATTCCTGTATATCATTGACAAGACCCCATGACCTTGCTCTGGATGCCTCTCTGCACTGCTCAGAAAACTTCATATCTGACTGCATAATTACCTTCCCCCCCCCCAGGTCTTTTTCATTTTCTAACACACTGAGTGTAGTACCATACAGTTGGTATGTTTCTCTGGGGATACTTCTACCCATATGCAGTACTTTGCATTTGTCATTGTTAAACTTCAGTTGCCACCTCTCAGCCCATCTGCCTAACTTTTCTAGATCTTGTTCCAGTAGTATACTGTCATTAACAACCCTGCCAACCTTTGTATCATCTGCAAACTTGGACATTTAGCCAGATATACCTTCATCAATATCATTGATAAATATACAAAACAACAATGAGCCCAACACCGAACCCTGGGGGACTCCACTAATAACATTAGACCGCAAAGAGCAGTGTCCATTGATTACCAAGGCGCCTCTGTAGCCAGATGGGAAGGAGCAGCAGTGCGTAGCACACGCTTCTTGATTAGACCAGAGTTCGACCGGAAAGGTCAGGGAATGGCCATCGCATTTCCCCGAGCAATATGGCCTTAGTTGCTAATGCTCCTAAAAACCAAATAACAAACAACAACAAACAACATTGATTACCACTCTCTGTCTTCTCCCACTCAACCACCATTTTATCCATTGTGCCAACTTGCTCTTAATGCCATACTGCTCCAATTTGTACAGTAGTCTTCCATGTGCAGCAGTATCAAAAGCTTTCCTGAAATCCAAGTATATGATATGAAAATTATTTTTTGCATCCAATTCCTTTGTGACCACATCATAGTATCCAATCAAATTGGTCAGACACGACTTCTCCTTAACAAACCCCTGCTCTGTCTGAATTATTACTGCATTCTTGTCTAGCTGATCCTGCAATGCTTCTTTAACCAGTGACGCCATTATTGCCCCCTGAACTGAAGTTAAACTAACTGGTCTGTAATTACTCATGTCACCCTTTGATCCCCCTTTGTGAATGGGAAATACATTTGCACATCTCCATTCCATGGGGACCTCCCACCCCCTGAGTCCAAAGATGCTCTCATAATTATGGCTAAGGGTTTGCTTACTTCCTTTGCCACCTCCTTCAATATATAACTGGATAGATCCCATCCACTCTGGGTGCCTTTTCTTATCTTTAAATTCAACAATTTCTCCTCCACTTTTCTCTCAGTTATTACAAAATCATTTAGTTCCCTCCCCTGATGATATTCTCCACCTTGTCGCGGTGGGGGGGGGGGCTTGCATGTCCTGATGACCCGGAGAGCTAAGTCGGCGGTAGCTTAGCTACTGGTAGGGCCTCCCAAGCCGGACAGGTCAAAGGGTAGGGGCCAGACTAAGAGAGATATCCCGGCCCTCCAGGTTGGGGGTTGCTGCAACGGGCTAGCTCCTCATTCAGTGTAAAAAATACACAAATGCTAAAAGACCTACAAGTGAAAATGAAAATGGACTGCACTTTCGGAAAAGGACTATGATTTTGGGATGCTGGAATATTCAAGGCATTTCAACTAAAAGAAACTTTCTTTCGGATGAACTGCAAAAATTCAAGTTAGACATCGTTGTGTTATCAGAGACAAAGAAAAAGGGATGTGGAGAGGAAATAATGGGAGAATACTACCATTTTTGGAGTGGAGTTGATAAGAGTGAAAGAGCAAGAGCAGGAGTTTCTATTGCTGTTAAAACGAAATTGAGACACATCATCAAAAACTGGCAATTTATTAATGAAAGAATGATCTCATTGGAACTGAAAATATATGGGAGAGAAATATGTATTTTGGGAATATATTCCCCGACTAATGACACCGCCGATACCTTGAAGGATGAATTTTGGGAGGATCTGAGAGAACTAATAGAAAAAATTCCTAAGAACAAAGAGATATTTCTAATGGGAGATTTCAATGGAAGAGTAGGAACTGAATAAAATAGCAAAGTTATTGGAAGATTTGGAGAGAAAGTGAGGAATGACAACGGAGATAGACTATGCAATCTTTGAACAGTTTAACTTGAGAATAAACAACACATTTTTCCAACACAAGGATATCCATAAATATACTTGGTCACAGAAGACAAGACAAATTAGATCAGTTATAGATTACATTATTTCAAAACATTCTGGGACATGTGTATTGAAAGATATCAGAGTTTATAGAGGAGCTGAATGTGGATCTGACCATTTTCTTGTTAAAACAACACTGAGGGGGAACTGGATTAAGAAAATATGTGTGGACAACCAACAAGGCAGGGAAGGAGAAATGCTACAAGTGGATCAATTTAACATTGACTTACTCCAGGATGACAGCATTAGAAACAACTTCACCCAAAGACTGGATGCTGCAATTAACATAGAGATAAAAAGTAATACTGAAGAAATCTACGAATATTTAAAAAATACTGTAAAAAAAATAGCTCATGAAATCCTAGGCAAAAAGAAGAGCCAAGGACCAAAAAAGACCTGGATTACAGAGAAAGTAAGAGCTGCTGTAGAGGAAAAGAAACTTGCATATCAGAAATGGCTGGGTGATAGGAATGATGCATATAGGAACATTTATGTTGAAAAAAAGAAAATAGAAGCGAAAAATGAAGAATGGGAAAGGAAATGCGCAACTATTAATAGCAAATTGGGCTTCAAGCAATCAGCGGAATCGTGGAAGATCCTTAAAGACTTGAGAAAACAGAATAAACACAATGCTGGTTTGCAATTAATACCTTTGAAAGACTGGACGGAGTACTATGAAGGACTTTTAAAAGAAGACCGGGAAGAGTTCAAGACGATGGAGGATTTTGGTGTAGAAGACTCGGGTTTCGGTTAGGGAAGTGGAACTCCTGCTAAAGGAAGGAAGGAAGGAATGGCAAATCACCTGGACCTGGAGGAGTTTACATGGAACTTCTGAAATATGGAGGAAGAGGAGTGGCTGTTCTGATACAAAAACTGTTAAATAGTATACTGAGAGGAGAAGAAATACCGAAAGAAATGATAACAGGATATATTACATCAATTTATAAGAAGGGTGATCGGAAAAGCTGTTCAAATTACAGAGGAATATGCATCCTGAACTTAAAGATCCTTGGAAAATGGATCAGGAACCATTTAGAAGCCCAAATCGAGGTATCAGAAGAACAAAGTGGTTTTTCAGCTGGGAGGTCATGTATAGATCATATATCAACAGTATGACAGATCCTTGAAAAATGCCAATCAAAAGGAAAAAAAATCTTTATGATTTTCATTGACCTCAAAAAGGCATATGACAGTGTTCCAAGAAAACTCTTATGGGAAGCACTGAAAGAGGCAAATATTGAATGACAACTGATTAACATTATTAAGACAATTTACAGGAATAATAGCTGCAGAATTAAAATGGGATCAGCTTTGTCACCTGAATTCCACACTTCAAAAGGCTTATTACAAGGTTGTAATAAGCCTTTTGTTGTTGCATGTCACCAACACTTTTCAAAATTTATATCGACATCTGCCTAAGATCCTGGTCAAAAAAATGTAATAAAATGGGATTGCCGATTAATAAGAACACCTGTATTCACAATTTACTTTTTGCAGATGATCAGGTGGTGATAGCACAAGACTTAGAAGGTGCAAAGTATGCATGTCGTCAATTGTTTGAGGAATATAAACAATGGGGTCTAAAAATCAATTTTAGCAAGACTGAAATGTTGTCTTCAGGCCAGGACACATTCTAAATATTGCAGGTTTTAAAATCAAACAAGTCAATAAATTCAAATATTTAGGACCAATCTTACAAAGTGATGGATCATCCCAAGCAGAGATCAATAAGAGAATTACAGAAGGCAGAAAGGCTATCGGCATGTTAAACTCTGTTCTGTGGAGCAAAAATATCCTAAATAAAACAAATAAACTTATATTTCAAACGATCATACAAAGTCTTCTATTGTATGGAGCGGAAACCTGGACATTGAATAGGCGAGCGGAAAACAAATTGCTCTCCACAGAAATGGATTTTTGGAGACGCTCAGCAGGAACTTCTAGAAGAGACAGAAAACGGAATGAAGACATAAGGGAAAAAATGGAAGTGAAAAAGACTATTATTGACACCATCAAAAAAAAGCGTTGAACATGGTATGGACATGTAAAACAGAAGCAAGAAAACAGATATCCAAAGGCTATCCTGGAATGGATACCTCCTGGAAGAAGGAGAAGAGGAAGACCTAGGAGGACATGGATGGATGGAGTACGGGAGTGCATGACAGCCCGAGGCTTAACCGACCAAGACACCTTGAACCTCACTTTATGGCGGGAAACAATTCCTAACAAGAAATAACTTTTAGGCTGAGGAAACCCATTGTAAATGGAAACACTCCTCTTGAAGAAGAATTTAGCTCCCTGTTAGAGTTTAATAAGATTCTGTCCTCCACTTCGTACAGAATTCCTCATATGTGAATGTAGATGCAAAATACTTATTCAGTTTGTCAGCTATCTGAGCAGGATAATCATCGATATCAAGTAGACCAACCTGATTGATCCCCTTCCTTCTAGAGTTTATATAAATAGCAGTTACTTATAGCAGTTCTTTCCCTGGGAATTTCCAAACCGATGTTCAGTTAGTTCTGGCATTTTCTGAACATATCTTCAATAATTTCCCATTATTTTTGCACAATCCTGTAGTCTTACAGTTAGTTTCAATTCTCACTAGTATTAATATTAAGAATCCCAGCAAGTGGTGGAAGAATCTTGGTCCATTCATTAACCTCTATCTTTGCAACTACTTCCTTAACCTGTTCTTCAGTGGGTTTAATTATGAGTGTAATAATGTTAAAAATTTATACTAAAACAGTAAATTGCAATAAAATAAATTCAGAAATCATTATAATAATTTACTTTTTATTGTCACAACTACAATTTATCCATAGTTGACTTGATTTTGCCATATAAACAATAACTGTAGAAATACCAACTGGTTTCAAGGTTATCTGCAATTGACTTGGAGTACTGTGGGCACCTTCAGTACAGTTAATAGCTTCTATCACTACTGAAAGCAGTAGAACTGATGCCAAATCTGAGGTACAATAATTATTGCTATTATTTCTGCTGCCATTTGTTATCGTAAAGTGAAAAATTTTTTGGTCCTTCATCACTGAATTTTATTTTTGAAGTTGATGGCGTTCTTGTAAATATGATGAATTTATAATAATAAAAAAAGTATCACATTACCAGCAGTGATAAACTGCTTTTCTGTAATTATTACCTCTGGGTCAACTAACGACGGTTCCATTCATTCGTTGTCAGTGTGATACTGTAAAATTAAACAACGGTGCTATAGAAAAACCTCAGTTGACATCAATTGATATTGCAGGGATAAATTTGAGCTGTTTAGTTGCTTTGTCAACAAATGTTAAAGTAAGAGAATTAACAAATTGGATTATATTAATACATTTACACATTGCATAATTTTTATGTATTAAAAAAGTTTTCACTATACTTGTTTGAATTATTACACTGCCTTTGTATATGAACTGCATGATGGAAATATAATCTTGGGCAACATGAAAAGTGGTGCTGTGAGATTATCATCATATTTTTGGAAGAAATTATGCAGTGTTTGACTGCCTGAAATAAAAGGTATGTTTCCCATTCATATCAGATTTGATCATGCAAAGTTGAGACTGTTTAACCTTGCCATTCGATATAAAAAGTGCACAACACTGTGTTTTCATTTGTTCCATTTCTAACATAAGCAAAACAAGAATAATTTTTTATGGTTACCAATTATGCATACAAAATACAGTCAGTTCTTTTGACTGATGATATATTAAGGAATCCTTATGTGCTGTGATGTAACAACTAGATCGTAGGTATAGCTTAACTTAATTATCAGCACTCACCTCATAGTAATCCGCTTAGTTTGATGAAAGTTTCAACACTTACATAGTAGATGTGAAATTTTAAAATTCCAATTAGTAGCTATTTTTTAACTTAAAGAAATTATGAATTTAAAAAAATTAGAAATTACTAAATTATGAGCTTTAAAAATTGTTAATTTGCCTAAGAAAGGAAAGTGCACATTCCATTCTATAGTTGTCTAATTAAAATTATGTATTTAAAATAAAATAAAATAAAAGTGAGATAAAAGCTAATAGCCACGCACGAGCAACTTTCGAAACCGTCTTCAGTTAGCTATAGCAGAAAGATAGCCCCGGGTGCCAAGCGCTATAGTGATCAAGCAATTCTTAGTGATTTCCAGAGCGTTTTTCTCGAAGCTGCAGTTTTTGTTCATTTATAAAAGTTTTCTTACGTTTTCATTAAATAATAGTAAACTTAGTCTTACGATCTGTAACTAAGTTTCAGAAAGGCAAATCACCTTTCTTTTTTCCATTTAACTAATATACTAACTTTTATACCGCTTGGTCACTCTAGCAGCACTGCTCCTGCCTCCACGTGGTGGGGCCGGTAACCTGGGAGAAGAAATCCACTCCCCCAGGGCTGAAAGGGACAAAGATAGATAACAATACGTTTCCACCTTTAGAGCCTCCGAGCTCAAAACTAGCAACAAAACACACTGATGATGACTTTTCTCAACCCAAGAGGTTGAAAACAAATCCTCAAGAAGAGATACCAGCATTCCTCATACTGCACTCTACATCAGACCAGCCTTTGAGTAAATTGTCCCCATTCCTTGTGCAAAAATGCTTAGAGGCTGTTGCAGGTTAAAATCAGTAAGGCGACTCCAGTCTGGGGATCTTCTGGTGGATAAATCTGACAACTTTCAGCGGACATCCAATAAAAGTCACTCCTCATGCCACTCTAAATTCCTCTAAGGGAGTAATTACAGAATGGGACTTATTAACTATCAGAGGAGGAAATAGTCAAAGAGCTACGAGAACAGACTCATCCAAGCCAGGAGAATCATGACTCGTAAAGATAGTACTCTCGTTCCAACAAGGAGCATAATCCTCACTTTTAGCTCTCCCATCTTACCGATATCTGTCAAAGCAGGCTATTTCCATTGCCGTGTCCGATCCTACATCCCAAACCCAATCAGGTGCTATAAGTGCCAAAAATATGGACACTCTCAGACTGCATGTAGAGGTGAGGCAATATGTCCTAACTGCAGATCAAAGGAGCAAAACCAATCCAATTGCAATGCTACCACTCCTCATTGCCCAAATTGTAAAGGTAATCACCCAGCTTTCTCCAAAATATGCGAACTATGGAAGCAAGGGAAAAAAAATACAGAAATATAAAGTGGAGAACAAAGTCACTTATTCAGAGGCGAGAAGAGAAATAATCAAAATGGAGCCAAAGCGTATGTATGCCACAGCTGCTAAACAGGTCCGATCAGTAAGTATCCAAACAGATGTTACAGTTCCTCCTAATACATCTATTGCGAATTGGGCACGATCCATACTCATTTCTCTCAAACAGTGTCCTTCACAACAAACAACTGAACAAGCCAGCAATACTCCATCTCCATTCCAGCCGATGCGTCAGCAATGAAACCAAAAGCTACAGAAACCCCAATGGATTTCAACGGAAATGGATATTGATCAGCAGAATAATTCAGATGATGGAATTTTAGAACTTCACGCAACTGATGAGATGGACACGACACGTCCTTTCTTTCCTAAGAAAGACAAAGTAAAAACAGAGAGGTATAAACAAGCTACAACCAAAAAACAGTCTGAAACAAAAACAATTAACAAGAACACATAATGGAAAGAATTCTTCAGTGGAATTGTAGAGGCTTTCGTTATGCAAAAGATGACTTGCATGATCTCGTCAACCGCTATGAACCAGCATGTATATCCCTACAAGAAACCTATTTAAATCCACAAGTGTGTCCTACCATTAAAAATTATACCATGTTCAGAAGAGATAGGAGTATCGACTTGCCAGCCCGTGGAGGCGTGGTGGTTCTTGTTAGAAATAATATTCCATCTAAACCTGTTGCTCTTCAGACTCCTTTTGAGGTAGTGGCAATGCGTGCAGAAATTGGCACGACTATTACAATAGCATCTATATATATTCCTCCAAAGTCCTCATTCTCCTCAGAAAATCTAGAAAATCTAATAGACCAGCTACCACCTCCTTTCTATTTGCTTGGAGACTTCAATGCTCATCATTCACTGTAGGGATCTCCAACAATCGACAAACTAATAGAAACTCTTCTCGATGTGTGTCAACTTACCCTTTTGAACACTGGTGAGCCTACCTATATTCATTTTTCTACTGGATCCATGAGTACAATAGACCTTTCAATCTGCTCTCCCTCCATATGTACTAATATGGAGTGGTCTGTTCTTGAAAATCGCTAAATAGTGATCATCTACCAATTCTCTGCAAGCTGCAAACACGGGTAAACTCCCCTTTGCCAGGTTGCTCCAAATGGAAATTTTGTAGGGCACACAGGAATGAATACGCTTCAAATGTTCAGTTAGATGATGAAATAATTCAACTCCAGCCCATAGATTATGTTGCACAACATATAACTAATCAAATATTACAAGCTGCCAACTCTACAATACCAAAGTCCTTGCCTGGGAAATGCAAACACAATAATTACTGGTGGAATCCGGATTGTACATACGCTAAACAGGAAAAAAATAGGGCTTGGAATTTGTTCCGCAAATTCCCCACAACCAGTAACCTAATTAGTTTTAAAAGAATGAAAGCCAAGTTCCACCAAATAAGAAGGAAAGCAGAAAAAGAAACATGGATTAGCTTTTCCTCTAGTATAAACAAGGACACAGATATCAGACTCATCTGGAAGAAAATACAAACACTTGATGGCAAGGGCGCCTCCGTAGCCAGGTGGGAAGGAGCAGCAGTGCATAGCACACGCTTCTTGATTAGACCGGGGTTCGAGCCCGTCGCCACCAAATATGGAGGATGCGGAAAGGTCAGGGAATGACTACCGCATATCCCGGAGCAATATGGCCTTAGTTGCTAATGCTCCTAAAAACCAAACAACATAAACAACTTGATGGCAAATATGTCCAGTCCCTGGCTTCAATATTAAACTGGAAAGGAAAGGAGTTGTCCTCTCCGGCAGAAATTGCAAATGCCTTAGCCAAATCATTTGCCAGTATATCAGTCGTATCCACCTACAAACCAATCTTTCAGCAAATTAAAAAATCATCAGAGCAGCTTAAGATCAATTTCTCCACTAGAGTTTCACACCCGTACAACCAGCCATTTACATTAACAGAACTTTTAGGGGCGCTCAATAAAACATCCAGTAGTGCTGCTAGTCCAGATGGGGTCATGATAAGCCAACTAAACAACAGATCAAAAAGGATATTGTTAAAATATTACAATTGAATATTTCTATAAAATACTTACCCAAACTTCTGGTGTCACTCAATTATACTAGCCTTTTTGGAAAAGATCGCAGCTTTCCGCATAATTACAGGCCAATTTCACAGGCGGCTAATGTGGTTCCTGGAAACTAGCAACTTGCTAAATAGCAATCAGTACGGATTTCAAAAGAACTGGTCCACATTAGATGTAATGATAAAAGCAGAAGCAAACATCCGAAATGCCTTCATAAGGGGACAACATCTGGTCATGATCAATCTCGATATTGAGAAAGCCTTTGATAACACCTGGCGATATGGTGTACTTCAAGATCTTCATTCTTTTGGCTTGAGAAGTCATTTACCCCACTTTATACAAAACTTCCTATGCCACAGAACATTTCAGGTTAGATACATAAACAATTTATCCAAATCATTTGAACAAGAGGAGGGTGTTCCTCGGGGGTCCATTCTTAGTCCGACGTTATTTTCAATAAGAATTACAAACATGACACAGGATGTACCGAATACAGTAGAATCGTATATGTTTGCTGATGACCTCATTATTTCTTGTCAATCCCAAACCATGAACACCATTGAAAGACAACTTCAAATTTCCATCGCTAAAATCGAATCATGGGCATTGCGGAATGGCTATTCCCTATCAGAAAAGAAATCTAGTGCAATTCATTTTTGTAAAAAACGCAAACTTCACCTGGATCCAGAAATATTTTTAAAAAACAACATGATTCCTGTCACTAACAATTTTCGTCTGTTGGGGTTATATTTAGATAATAACTTTATTTTGCTTCCCATACTGCTTTCCTTCGAACTACATGTCTTAAAAACCTTAACATCCTAAGAGCAGTCTCTGCCAAGTCCTGGGGTGCTGACAGAAGCTCTCTCCTTCATCTCTATAGAGCTTTAATAAGATCACGCTTAGATTATGGATCACCTGTCTATGACTCCACTAGGAAAAGTTCACTATTACGTCTGAACACCATACAGCATAGTGCTCTTAGGATAGCTGTGGGAGCCTTCAGAACATCTCCTGTCCACAGCCTGTATATTGAGGCAAATGAACCCCCTTTGCATCGCAGGAGAAAATCCTTATTGTGTAATTATGCAGCAAAAATTAAAAGCATACCATCCCACCCCACCCCAGCTGGCAGTACCTGTTTGATCCTCAGTATGCTGAATTATATCACAATAAGCCTAATGAAAACTGCCCTGCAGGGATTCGACTGCAAGAACTCATGATCAGTTGGGATATTAAATTTCGCAACATATTCCAAGACCTTGCTACTCCTGAAACTCCCTGGACTGAATTCTCACCTCTCTGCAACAATTTCTTTTTAAGATGGGGAAAATCCTCTCTGGCAAATATCAACTATCGACAACTCCATAAAACTCATTCGTTGGAAAACTCAGATAAAGTACCTATCTATACTGATGGCTCCAAAACAGATGCAGCCGTTGGTGCTGCAGCAGTTTCTTCCACCTTCTCAGTTGCTGCGTCTCTTCCTACGGAATGCAGCTCTAGATAGAATACATAACAGATAGAAAACTAGCTCTAGATAGAATACATAACAGCTGTATAAAGCAATCTCTGATATACACAGACTCCTTAAGCGCAATCACTGCCATTCAATCTACCATGTCGCCCTCTCATCCGATTCTTAAAGAGATACGGTCTAAGTTATTTTACTGTCAAAAAGCCAACCAGAAGGTTACCTTTTGCTGGATACCTGGTCATGTGGGCATTCCAGGTAATGAACAAGTGGACACCACCGCTAAACACCCTGACTCAGGGTCTAACAGGCAACAAAAAGTGCCCTACACCGACTACAAATCCATCATTGAAACATCATGTAAGAAGCAATGGTCTGACCTCTGGAAAGCTCAAATAAATAATAAACTGCTGCAGATAAAAAAAGAGCCAAAACTGTGGATATCTAGTATCAGGAAAAGCAGGTGACAAGAAGTAATTCTAGCAAGGCTCCGCATCGGTCATTCACATCCAACTCATCTGTATTTGCTTATGGGAGAGAACCCTCCTCAATGTTTCTTTTGCCAGTCGCAGTTAATAATAAATCATATTCTCATTGAATGTCCCCAACTTTCAGCTACCAGAAAATCAAGCTTTACCTCCCTATCCCACTTGAAGGAACCGATAACCTTATTGCAGATTCTTGGCAATGACACAAATTTAGAGGAACTGTTTACTTATTTGAAACAGATAAATCTTTATAATAGCCTATGATCACTCACAATAACATGAGAAATTTGTGATAAGCAAATATTGAACAGGCACAATATGGCCCAAGAGGCCCTTGTGCCAAAAATACAACAACAACAACAACAAGTGGAAAGATAAGAACACATGAAGTAAGTTATATACTGGTTAAATTCCCAAAATGCATTTCAGTGCATGTGGAAACTTTATACGTGCTAAATTTCAAATAGGGAAGAAGTTGGTTGGAATCTTCTTGTTTAATATGTTGAACGATGTGTGGCGCTTAAACCACTCAATGACGAGAGCTTCATTTTGAAGAATTTTATAACTGAAATTTAGTTTAACTACTATAATAGCCGAATTGATGAGCAGGTTATGATTAAAGATTGAACATGTGTTAGTTCTGTACTCGATAAATTAGATTTGAAGCTATTAAAATGGTAGTAGGCACATGTGTTAGAAATTTTTGAAGTCCCAAATTTAGCTGTTGTACTACCAATGTAACATGCTTGACAATCTGATTGACATCTAATCAGATATATAATGTTATTATAATCCTGTGTCACATATTCATATGTTGTCTTGTATGAATTAAATTTAGAACCTAATTTATTATAAGATGTAAATATTAACTTGATATCTGTATTCTTAAAAACCTGTTGAAGTCGTCTAGCATATTGTTGATGGTATGGAAGGACGATAAGGGGTTTGTGTATCTTATTCACATGGTTATTAATGTTGTTAGGGTTATTAATACTATTATGGACTTCAGTAATGGTTTCTTTTATTAGTTTTAATGGTTATTTCCTGTCGATAAATTTTTTAGTGAGGTATTGCAATTCTATGGATAGATCTGTTTGTGTGTGACTATATTTAATAGCATTATATATCTGATTATAAAGAACTGCTTTTTTGATATATAGAGAATAGTGTGAGTAGTAATGTAAGAACTTACATGTATGTGTGTTCTTTCTGTATATTTTGGTGCCTAAAAATGTACCGATTTTATATATAGTGAGATTTAGAAAATTAATTTTATTATTGATTTCTACTTTGAGGCTAAATTTGAGTCTCTTGTGCATTGTACTAAATGTATTAAATAAAGTGTCAATAGTTGTTTTGTTACCTATTAAAAGGACGTCGTCCGCGTATCTCATATACAATTTGATACCTAGAGGAAAAGGTTGAAGTATTTTTTATTCAATAGAAGCGAGGTAGATTTCAAATAAAGGGGCAGAGATACCGAAGCCCATAGGAAGGCCAAAAATTTGTTCATACATTTTATTTTGAAATCTAAATTGCTTGGCATTAAGTAACAGTGACGTTACTTAATGAAATCTAAATTGCTTGGCATTAAGTAACAGTGACGTGAGCTCTAAAATGTTATTAATATTTAAGTCAGTACTTTTGTCAAAGTGTCATCTTTAATTAATAGTTCTTTAAAAGCTAGTAGCGTGGTTTCGATGTGTATGTTTGTATATAGGGGGACAACGTCAAAAGATGCGAGAATATCATTTTCAGATATGGTCACGGAAGTTATACATTCATGTGCCTGCTTAGTATTGTAAACCCTGAACCGAGAAAATCTCATTAAGGGTGAAATAATTTTGACGAGGAATATGGATAGATTAGCATAAGCAGACTGTTTAAAGGAAACGATAGGTCTCAAAGGATAATCTTGTTTATGGAGTTTAACTATTCCAAAAATATGTGGAAAAATATTTCTGCATAAACGTGTTGGAGTGTGTGTAAATTAATATGTTTGTTGGCTCTGAGTCTCCTTAGGATCCCATCAAGTTTATTTTTAAGTTTGTTAGTGTTAAACATATTGTAAACTCTGTATGTCGTTGAATCTGACAGGATGTGTAACATTTTCTCTATATATGTATTTTTGTCCATGATTGCGATGGTGTCACCTTTGTCTGCCTTTTGTATTATAATGTTCTTCTCTTTCCACTATAGCTAACTGAAGACGGTTTCGAAAGTCGCTCATGCGCGGCTGTTAGCTGTTATCTCACTTTTATTTTATTTTTAATACATAATTTTAATTAGACAACTATAGAATGGAATGTGCACTTTCCTTTCTTAGGCAAATTTTAACAATTTTTAAAGCTCATAATTTAGTAATTTCTAATTTTTTTAAATTCATAATTTCTTTAAGTTAAAAAAAAAAGCTACTAATCGGAATTTAAAAATTTCATAACTATTATGTATGTGTTGAAACGTTCATCAAACTAAGCGGATTACTATGAGATGAGTGCTGATAATTAATCTAAGCTATACCTACGATCTAGTCAGTTCTTTTATAACGCAACTTTGCGAAATTTGCTCCGATGCGACTGATATATTAGGGAACAGTGCGAGTATAACGAGATTTCTGCATTGGCTCATGCGTGATTTCATCTGACAGTAACACTAGGTGAATGCAAAACCCGGCACCAAGCCAAACGTAGCAACCTGCACGAAATTTCTATTCGAACAGAAAAATGTGAGCTCCTGAAAACATGAGTCGGCCTACACTGTTGTCATTCACTGTATTCACAAGATAACACATGATATTGTAGGCCAACTCATGCTTTCAGGAGCTCGCATTTTTCTATTTGAATAGAAATTTCGTGAGGCATGATAGCCTGAGCAGAGGAGCACATTTCTGGAGGTCTCTACCATAAAACAATAAAAACAATTTGCAGTTCCCGGTTTATTGGGCTTTTCAGTTAGTGCAATCTTATTATAAACGGGTAGTAAACTCAATCTTACTGCATTTGCAATAATACCAATAGCTGGAATTCTGTGGGTTTTTACATATTATGGTGAAATCTTTGATCATATAAAAAACAAATTTTCAGAACCTTCTCTTCATTCCTATTTTTTAAGCTTTGTAAACTTGTCTCACTTGTGCAATTTGTGCATCCTGTGTTCATTGTTATTGATTGCTTATCTTTTTTACTGTTTTAAATTTTACAATCCAAAAAAAGAGAAAATGTCAGTGAACAGACATATCAATCAAACAAACTTCATATCTAGTCAAAGGAAAGTGCTATATTTACTGTAATGTTTATTTATTTATTATAAATTTAAGATGTTTAAACCTGTGTTAGCAATTTTATTGGATTTCTAACTTTTTTTAGTGTTTAATTACCAGACTGCCCCTATTGCTGTTTTTCCCATAAACCCTGTTGTTTTTAATGTGTGAAGATTTTTAATGTGCCATAATGCAGAGATTTTTAGGAGTGCACGTTATAGCAGAACTGACTGTATTTCTTTCCTGCAAATACATCAGAAAAGAAATATTTTGCATCTGTTTATTTATTTATTTATTTTAATGCATCCACAGGATAAATGAAAAATAAAAAAATAATAAAAAACCACAGGGACTATTTCATATTAATAAAAATAATTACAATAAATTTGAAAATATAATGGAAGTTTTCACTTGCCTTCAGTAACCAGCAGAGGTGCTAAGAATTCTATAAGAGATATATGTGCAATCAGCACTGGTTGCCAGCATGTTTTTACCCTCACAAAATAAAATATTATACCTGTTGCAACAAGACAAAGAGGTCAATAAAAAAATTTATTCATTTATTGAAATAATAGGTGTGCTGTTGTACCTAGCACACTTGCCATGCCTATTACTTTTGCTATTCTTAAAGAGTTTTTATTCTTTTCCAATAGAACACTAATGGCAAAGTATATTTTGATATAGCATTCATAAATTAAAGAACTAAAACTATCACTTTATGATAAAATCTGTCTTTTGTAGAATAATTTGGATCTTCTTACACCTGTTACAGAAGGACTGGAAGTACAAATTAACTCTTACAAACACAGCAGTAGTTTAGATCCAAAAATATATGCCACATCTCCATTAAAGAATATAATGTCAAAAATAATTTGGATGCTTTATCCTTTTGGCTGTCTCAGGTTAGTTAATCTAATTTCATATAAATAGTTTCATATAAAGTTTTTTTCCTTTGTGCCATTTTAGTGAATAATTTTTATGCAAATTTTTTTTTTAAATTTGGTTGTCCTCATTGACCAAACATTTTCATATTTATCTTCTATAGTCAGTCCACCAAATGAGTGGGCTTAATTGCAAAATACATGCATATAGTAGCATAAGCACAAAATGTGATTATAATTTGTTTCTACTAAAAAAATGGTTTGCTAATATTAGGACCCATCCCATGTTCCATATAGAGCAGCTGTTTTAAAATGTTATACCATATTCACAATATTTTGTGACATTTTAAAAATGATTCAATATTAAAGTTATTATAGTCTGTATTTTTTCTGCTAAGGCAAGAAAACAGTAACAGTGATAATACAAGCACCTATAGCCTTACCTTAGTAGAGTAGTAGAAGAAAAACTAGATTTTTTTCTACTAATCTGCATTCTCCTTTAGACCAACTAGCCATGATAGTTTTTTTTACAAGATGCTGATATTCATGCATTCATATAATTTATCTGAATATTTTTCAGTATACAGTACAGCTTTTCTGCAAGCTTGTCAGCCTACGAAGAACTAGGCTTTTCAACTGCATGAAGCTGGTACTCTGTTCAGCTTATGTTGTGAAATCTTGTCATGGTATCTTATTCATTTTTATTATTCATTTATATAATTTGCAACATGAAGTAGTTATGATTTTTGGCCAATTTTTACAGTTTGCAAATATAATGCTGGTGATTTGGTTCACCGTATATGAGTAGTATATTTGCAAATCAAGGTCTTGTAATAAGACCTTGATTTGCAAATATCATACCATGTATTTTTTTCCTTATTTGTGATGTGTATGTTGAGCTGACTAGTGGAATATAGTCAACTTAGCCAGCATGATATATAGGAATTTGCTACTAGTTTGTAGAGGTCTAGGCCTAATTCCTGTGTATCTCCTTTGATGAAGACTGTAGTTAGCTGATCTCAGGTGGAGGGAGTAGGGTATTCTTCCTTGAGTTGTTGGGGGAGGGTGCTCCCTCTTCCTGATCTTAATCACACATGAAAAAGATTTACATGGCTATTATAATTAAAGTGCATCACAAACTGTCGTTGACAAACCATGAATCAACAGAAATGAAATTTGGAATAGTTAAGTGTACCATGTAAAAACAAAATTGCACACAAAAAAAAATAAAATTAGTTTCAAAAAGTTATACCACGATATGCACTGCATACAGTTAGTATGTATAGTAAATCTTATGACGACTAATGATCCACACATCTTAGATGCATAAAAACACATATGACTACAGTATCAAACAGCAGTCAACATGATGCTTCAATCCTTAACAGATGCTGTCTTTGTGTCTTCCAAGAACTGCATCACCTTAAAAAAAAATAACATTTGTAGTGAAACATATAAGATATTGTTTGATTACAGTCATTTTGTTTGTTGCAAAGCAAAGGTATTGCGTGGCACCTCCGTAACCAGGTGGGCAGGAGCAGCAGTGCGTAGCACACACTTCTTGATTAGACTGGGGTTCAAGCCCGTGACCATCAAATACGGAGAATGTGGAAAGGTCAGGGAATGACCACTGCATATCCCCGGAGCAATATGGCCGTAGTTGCTAATGCTCCTAAAAACTAAATAATAACAACAACAACAAAGGTATTGCATCAGATAATGCTTCTATTGCATCAGACTGTACTTGCAAGGTGTGGCATCAGCCATTTCTATAAATACTGCATTGGAAGGGTATACATGCTCATTAGTATCCTCTTTTGTGGGGTTGAAAGCATGGCTCTATATGTTCAGTTGACACCAAGAAAAACAAGTGTAGCTGTTGCTCTGTTCCAGGAAGGGCTTTCTACTCGTGCTGTCAGTGATAAAATAGGCTGCCACCAATCAACATTATCCCGGGTACTGAAATTAAAGCGTGAAACTGGTGATGTGAAGAGAAGACCTGGAGCAGACAATAAGAGAGTGACTACGCCTTCCCAAGATCGATATTTGAAATGGCCATGCCTTCGTAATCACCATGCTAGTGCTCCTGATCTAAAACGGGACTTTGAAATGGTCTCTGGTGTTGAAACAAGTGTACGAACTATCCAAAGATGGCTTTCGGAATGTGGTCTGCATGCCTAACGGCCCAAGAAGAAGCCTTTGTTGACCCAACAAATGAGGAAGAAGCGATTTGCTTGGGCTAAAATGCATGTTTTATGGGCGCCTCCGTAGCCAGGTGGGCAGGATCAGCAGTGCGTAGCATACGCTTCTTGATTAGACCGGGGTTCGAGCCCGTCACCACCAAATACGGAGGATGTGGAAAGGTCAGGGAATGACCACCGCATATCCCGGAGCAATATGGCCTTAGTTGCTAATGCCCCTAAAAACCAAATAACAACAAATAACAACAGCATGTTTTATGGACAAAAGAACAATGGGACATCGCCATCTTTTCTGATGAATTGAAATTCAACTTGCATGGCTCAGATGGTAAGCGATAGATTAGAAGTCCAAAATCAGAGGCATACCATCCTGACTGCATAACACAGATTGTAAAGTTCCCCGCCAGTTAGATGATCTGTGGATGCATAACACGCAAAAGGGTGGGAAGAATTAAGTTTTTTAATGGAACAGTGAATGCAGAAACCTACACTGCTATCTTGGAAGAGTGCCTGAAAGCCATTATTAGGGATCACCACACAGACATCCAAAACTGCAGTTTTCAACAGGACTGAGCACCTTCCCACACAGCAAAATTGGTAAGTTTTATGCTATTTAGATTTAATGATGAGTTTGTCTTCTTATCTCACAAAGCTTAAAACTTACTTACACCAATGTTTTCACTTGTTTTTCTCCCTTAAGGTGCAATCATACCTCAGAAATGCTGGCATTACAGCTTTGGACTGGCCCTGCAAGATTTGAACCCTATTGAAAATTGCTGGTACATACTGTCATCTAAAATTGCTCAGAACAAGCCAAGTAAGATTCAGCTGCAGGAGAGCATTGTAAGGGTGTGTTACCACTAAATTGAGCCACTGTATATCCAGAAGTTGACTAACTCTATGTCAGATCGTTGCAAAGGTGTAATTGCAGCTCGAGGAGGATTGAAGACTTATTTTGCTGATTTACAGTACGTTAACTTGTCATTTCAGTTTGTAATGTAAATGCAATAAAATGTATGTTTGGTTGTCAATGATTGCCATTTGCATGACTTCTCATATTTCCATTAATTACACATTTTACCCTTTGGAAAGATATTTATGGCATTTAGATATGTCAGGTGGAGTCTTTTTATTGTATTTCATTCACAGAGATATATATCCCATCTAACAAAAGCATTTCAAACATTTCTGCAACCCATAATGCAACACAAAACACATTATTTGAAAAATTCACAAGGGATGCAGTTTTTTTTTTGTCTGCCATTGTATTTTTATTCTCATTCTTGGCCAAAGACTTTCATAATCTGCCTTAACTTGCCTAACCTGCTTAGTGAATTGATTGCTATCTCCCTTTAGAGTTCTGCAATTAGTTTGATAGCATCCACAATTCACTTCAGGAACACATGTTAATCTGCTTACTGGCCACGGACACACAGAAAGCAGATTTACCAGCATGAGATCTCAGCATCATCATTATGCAGATTTACTTAACTGCAGATCTGCAGATTTACTTAACAAGTACATGTCAACGTTGAAAAAAGGTCACGAGCTAGGGTTGAATTTGAAATTGTTTGCAATTCTGCCCAGACACGATAGGAGAGAGTATATGATGAGAGCCTTATCAATCAGTTCGGCCCTGGAGAGATTGTGCAATACTCGAGGGGTAGAATTGTTTCAGCGTGGTATGTTCTTGCTAACAGAAGAGTCTGCTTCTGCAGGAATAGGATACAGTTAAATAGAAAGGGTGCAAGAATATTTCCTGGTGCTATCGAGGCAGTGTTAGGTGGGTCGTAAAACTGCTAGCGTGGGGGGGATTCACAGACTAAAAGATTACCAGTAACTGCAGGCAGAGGCGAAAATGATTCTTGCACTGCTATTGTAATGAGCAGCAGCCTAGAGAGCAAGTTGCTGGAGATTTGAAGAGCTGCTGAGAATCATCATGGAACAAATAAATACCTGGGCTGTGTTAAGCTAACTAAGAGTAAGAACAGGTGCATGCATACTTACATGTACACTAATGCTAGAAGTATAGTTAAATAAATTTGATGAATTTGAAGTGCAGGTCAAGACATCAAAAGGGGATATTGTTGGGATATCAGAGACATGGTGTCACACAAATATAAGCAGTGCAGAATTGGAATTTGGGGAGTACAATGTATATAGAAAGGATAGACAGGGTAGGAAGGAAGGAGGGGTTATGCTGTTAGTTAAGAGAAACATGAAATCTAATGAAGTGCATCCAGTTGACAGTGCATGTTGAGTCAGTTTGGTGTGACATAAACACTAGGAAAGGGAAAATGAGAGTAGGAGTACGTTATAGGCCTAATGACTCTGATGAGTACAACTAACAATTGTGCAGAGAAATAGATTGGGCCAGTAAATCAGAATGTCTTGTAATGGGGGATTTTAACTATCCAGATATTGACTGGAACTTGTGGGTTGGTCACTCGCATGCTAGGAAGGCTTTTGTGGATTTATTAGAGGATTGTTTTCTACAGCAATATGTTCAAGGGGCAACCAGAGGGGGTAATACTCTTGATCTGATTTCAGCAGTGATTATGCATGCATTAGGAATTTGAAAATAAAGGAACCGCTAGGTGATAGTGATCGCAGTCTACTGATGTGGGATTTACTTAAATAACTACCATCAAGGGTAAAGGGAAGGGTTTTTGTTTTCATAAAGCTGACTACAGTAGGTTCAACTGATGATGTTAAAAACAGTGAATTCTAAATTAATCTTGGATGCTACTAGGCTTTTCATATCAACTAAGAAATACTGTTGAAGACTTAGGCCTAAATGGATGTCAGATGAACTAATGAGGCTCGTGGCAGAGAAGAAAAATGCATGGGATGCATATACACTGTGTTCAAAGAAAGTGCATCACCCCTTGAGGCGCCTCCGTAGCCAGGTGCGAAGGAGCAGCAGTGCGTAGCACATGCTTCTTGATTAGACCAGGGTTCAAGCCCGTGACCACCAAATACGGAGATGCAGAAAGGTCAGGGAATGACCACCACATATCCCCAGAGCAATATAGCCTTAGTTGCTAATGCTCCTAAAAACCAAATAACAACAACATCACCCCCTTAAAATTGTAATTGTTTTCTGAATAAAGTAAGTATATGGCAATATTTCTTACAGATTGCATCAGATAAGATTGACACGCATAGGTGATGATGTAATGTTGCATCAGCTTTTACAGGACCACATTTTAAAGCGCTTATGCCTTAAAAACCGTAAAACTTCTTCGTCTGAGTTGAAAAGAGAATGGGAAGAATATACAGCAGTGGTAGCAAGTGCAGTAACAGTCAGAATACGCCTCTTCAAAAATGGACTTGTAGCCCTTCATCCTAAGAAGAAGCTTCTCCTCACACAAAAAATGAAAAAGGCCCAATTAATTTGGTGTAATGAGCATGTCAAATGGACCCCCGAGCAGTGGAAGTCAGTTATTTTCTCGGATGAGAAGAAATTCAACCTGCATGACTCTAATGGGAGAAAAATGATTTGCCATAGATGTGGTGAAGAATACCATCCAGGCTATGGCATCTACAGCGAAATTCCCTACAAGCAAAATGATATGGGGGGAACGCATTTTGTATCACGGATAGGTCACCTGCAGTTTATAAAAGGTTCCATAAATGCTGATGGATACCTGGCTATATTGGAAGGTAAATTGCTGCCAACCATTAGAAACCATTTCAACCTGCCAAGTAACTGCATCGTTCAGGACGACTCTGCTCCTTGTCATTGGACGAAAAGTGTAAGTAGGCACTTCGGTAGTTACTTTAGCTTCATTTCTCCATTAGAGTTCAACAGTAATGTGTTTACATTTGTTACAGGTGAAAAGTTGGTTGGAAGAACGGTCCATTACAACTGCTAGCTGGCCAGGAAACAGCCCGGACCTGAATCCTATAGAGAACTGTTGACATTGTGTGGAATCTGCAGTTGCCAGAAAGAAACCAAAGACCCTTCGTGAACTTCAGGAAGCCACAATTCGTGTTTGGAACCACGAACAATCAGTTGATTATATTCAGAAATTGATCTTGTCAATACCTCGACAGTGCTGCTGCCATCAGGACTAGAGACGGTTCAACTAAATATTACTGTGCACCTGGTGAACTTTTCATTTTGATTTCCATTTAAAATGATAAACTGAAGCAAATTGAGGTCTTCTGATAACATTTCAGCCATAATTGTCATGTTTACGAAAACTGTTGTATAAAGGTTGCAAATGCTCATTTTGGAATATTTTGAGAGCACCTGTCAAATATTACTTAGCTTTGCCTTAACTATTAATAAATATCTTTTGTTTATATTTATATTTCTGATGCTAGTCATTAATGTAACATACCATCGTGAAAATGCACTTTGTCAGTGTAAATTAGCAGGGGACACAGAAGCCTATGGCAGATATAAACTACTCTGTAATCAAGTCACAAAGGAGTTTAGGCAAGCGAAGGCTGATTATGAGAAATCCTTGGCAAAGGATGCAAAGAAAAACAACAACGACTTCTTTACTTATGTAAACTCTGGAAAGAACTGGATTAATCAGATTGGTCCACTTGATGTTGGTGGTTTGACTGTTGATGATCCTGCTCAGATAGCTGACATACTGAATGAGTATTTTATATCTACGTTCACACCTGAGGAATTCTGTAAGGAAGGGGAGGACAGAAGTTTACTAAACTCTAACAGGAAGCTAAATGATGTAGTAATAACGGAGAGCAAAGTGGAGGAGAAATTGTTGAAGTTAAACATAAGAAAGGTGCCTGGGGTGGATCGGATCTATCCAGTAATATTAAAAGAGGCAGCAAAGGAACTAAGCAGACCCTTAGCCATAATTATGAGAGCATCTTTGGACTCGGGGGAAGTCCCCACAAACTGGAAATGTGCAAATGTATCCCGAATTCACAAAGAGAGAGAGAGCTAAGTGTGACATTAGTAATTACAGACCAATTAGTTTAACTTCTGTTCTGGGTAAAATAATGGAGTCACTGGTTAAAGATGCATTGAAGGATCATCTAGGCAAGACTACAGCAATAATTCAGATGCAGCATGGGTTTGTTAAGGGAAAGGAACTAGATGCAAAAAATATTTTGATATCAAATACTTAGATTTCAGGAAACTTTTGACGCTGTTGCACATGGAAATTTATTATACAAATTGGTGCAGTATGGTATTAAGGGTAAGTTGCTACAATGGATAAAAGGGTGGTTGAGTGGGAGACGGCAGAGAGTGTTAATCAATGGACACTGCTCTTCGTGGACTAATATTATTAGTGGAGTCCCATAGGGTTTAGTGTTGGGCCCACTGTTGTTTTGTATATTTATCAATGATATTGAAGAAGGTATATCAGGATTAATGTCTAAGTTTGCAGACGATACACAGGGTTGTTAATGACAGTGTGCTCTGCAACTGGATCTAGAAAATTTAGGCAGATAGTCTGAGAAGTGCAACCGAAGTTTAACATTGACAAATGCAAAGTACTGCATATGGGTAGAAGTAACCCCAGAGGAACATACCAACTGTGTGGTCGACACTTAGGGTGGTAGAAAATGAAAAAGTTGTGGGAATGATTCTACAGTCAGAAATGAAGTTTTCTGAGCAATGCAGGCAGGCTGCCAGAGCAGGTCATGGGGTGTTGTCAATGATATGATATCAGGAATTTTGCTAGCAGGAAAAAGGAGGTGATTATCCCTTTGTATAAGGCAATGGTCAGGCCACATTTTGAGTACTGCATACAGGTCTGGAGGTCTCATTTTAGGAAAGATTTAGAGTTGCTTGAGCGTGTACAGAGAAGGGCAACAAGATTGGTGACGGGAATGAAAGGGTCCTCTTACCAAGAAAGGCTTAAGTTCTGCAAATGCAGCTGCTGGAGACTAGGCACCTGTGAGGTGATCTGTGATTGAGGTGTATAAGGCCTTGAATGGGTTGAGCACACTGAATTCTGATGGAATTTTTCCGCTTGCTCAGATTACCGAGGGAGTATAAATTCAAATTGTAGGAGAGACAGTTGTAGAATAGATGTACGGAAATTTACCTTTAGCCAGTGGGTGGTTAATTGCTGGAACAAACTTCCTTTTGTTGTTGTGGAAGTTGATAGCTTAAATAAATTTAAGGAGGAACTGAGCAAAATTTTAGAGGAGAGGGAATGGTTGTGTGAATTTTTTTTTTTTTTTTTTGGCTAATGCTACATAAGCTCATACGCTTGCTTTCTTGCATAACATGCCTCTATTACTACTATTAATACTATTTAGGAATAGTTACTATTTTGAATAAATGGATTGTTAAGTACAGAAGGGTGCTACGAGGTTCAATGTTGGGTACCCCTTACTGTTTTTACTATTTATTAATGATATTGATGTAGGTATTTCTCGTTTGATGTCTGCACTTTCTAATGATACAAAAATTGGAAGAGTAATGCGACCTTAATTAGTACATTCAACTTCAAAAACCTCTAGATAACTTGGGCGAATGAGCTAAAAAATTAAAATTGAAGTTTAATAGCATGAATGCAAGGTACTGTAATTTGTTAGTAGTAATCCCAGAATAACATATCATTTTTATCATGATCAACTACCAAACTCAAGGTAGTTGATCAGGAAGACCTATGTATAATTGTATAGTCCAACTTGAAGTTTTCTGAGCAATGCAGACAAGCTTCTGAACAGCCCATTGAATTCAGTTCTGTCAGTGGTATAGCAACTTTGTCAGAAAGTACAGGAAGTGAATTCCCATTGTATAAAGCAATTGTTACAAGTTACACCACATCTGGAATCCTGCACAGAAGCTTAGACATCTTATTTTAAGAAAGACAGAGGTTTGTTAGGAGGATGTAAAGAAGAACAACAAGGTTAATTGGGAATGGGGACAAAAAGATATGATATTCTTTATCAAGAAAGACTGGCATTCTGTAAATGGGCTGGGGTCTGGAATGCTCCCAGGCCACGTTATTGTGTGAATTGATTTATCCTTCAACCATTTTTGCACCTGTGAACAATAAAGACATCAAAATAAATTACATTTATTTAAGAAAGAGCGTGACATTTCATAAATTTAAAATTTTTGCTAATTTTATGAAGTAGTACTTATAGTTTTGGCTTTGTGACATGCAACAGAGTCATCCTGAAAAATTGAATCGGCAACATCCCCATGGTGAACACTAATTTTGGGAGGTAATTTTGTCTCAAGAATGTCATCGTACACCTCAGCATTCACTGTACCCTTCACAAATTCAAGACAACTCCTGTATGTGAAATATAGCCCCATATCATTTGCAATGCAGAACGTTTTTCACTGTGGAGACAATACAGTCAGGATGAAATTCTGCTCTTCTTTGTCTAACAATCTGTTGGCTATCTGAACCATGCAAGTTGAATTTTGATTCAATAGAGAAAATAACACATGTGCACTGATTCTCAGACTAATTAGCATGCCCTTTTGCTTACTTTAAACACTGGACTTTCATTTTTTGCATCAAAAGTGGCTTTTTTTCTTGGACAACGTATTACTTATCCTGACAAGAAAAGGTGTCTATGTATTGAAGCAGTGCTTGCCCTTACTCTTGTATCCTCTTCCCATGCTGTTTGGAGATCTGCCAATGAGGATCTTCTGTTTCAGACACACAGACAGACCAGAAATCCGGCCTGTACTGCAGAAGATATCCATGGATGTCCACTTCCTTTCTTTCTGTTTTAAACTGCCAGTTTCTGATAATTTTCGTAATAAATGTGCCACTATTGACTGATTACAGTGAATCATTTTAGCTGTTTAATGCATAGAACATCTCTCTCTGCATTCAATGCAGCAGTAACACTTTTGCTGCATTGTATTAATTGTGAAAACTTAGCCATTGCAATAGCACAGAATACCGAATTTGTGGCATGTGCACTGTATTTATACTGCCACTAGAGTGATGCAATCATGTATGGCACATGTCATCATCTAAGAGATGGATGATGCAATAGGGTAATGCTATTACAAAACTTATATGATATAAAGCCAAATTTCACAGAAATGTGGTGAATTTTTCAAGTGATTCAATTTTTTTGAACGTCACTATTTACCTTCACCTAGAAACATTGCAGTTGGGGATTTGAAACTTGGCTGGCAATTTCATCCCTCTCTGTGTAGAAGGACCTCTAAAGCTACACATCTTTCCCATCTATGGAAAACCTCTTTCAGACCCCTTGAATGTAATTGTCCGCTTTGAGCAAAATAGCAGGCTTCCACTTCATTAATTACCTCCTCATCAGACTGAAAACTTCAGCCTTGTAATGTTTCTTCATTTTAGGGAATAGAAAGAAGTCTGAGGGTGAGGGGTTGGGAGAATAAGGTGGGTGCTGCAAATTTTCAAAGCCATATCTCTTTGCAAAGTATATTATGAGAGCAGGAGCATTTTCACAGGAAGTGTCTACCTCCTATGCTCTTCAACTTGATAGCCGGTCTTAACTTTCCAAGGAGATTTCTGTAGTACTCCCCAGTGATTCTGTTGCCTTTTGGAGGGTAATATGTTAGGGTGATACCTTTAGAGTCTCAGAAGACTGACAACATGATTATTGGGACTGGCAACATTCCATTATTTGGTCCTGGTGATGTACCCAGTATTCATCCATCATCGTAATTCGATCAAAAAAAACATCAACATTCTCACACTCCTGTAGAGCTTTTGAGGGTGTCAGTAATCTCAGAACCCATCAGTCTTCATCCTTAGACATTTGCAGTAACTTGTGCATTATGGTGCAAACAGTACCATGATTACCATGCACTTTATTTTTCCATAAAATTTATAGTTGCACATCTGTCTTCAAGGACTAGCTGTTCCACTTTAGCCATGATAGCAGGATCTGTTGAGATGGAGCTTCTTTCTCTTGAGTCATCATTCACACTGCTTTTCCCACACCCAAACTGTCTCTTCCAGTTTTTCAGTCTCATATAGTGTGCAATCCTCCCCATATATGTTTCCTCTTGGATTTGTTTTGTTTCTTTGTCTTTCAAATGAATTTTGTAACAGATTGCGCTACAACCTTCTCCAGCATATCACTTCTCAGTCTGTATTCATGGCCCTCGTTCTGTAACCAGTGTGTCTAGAAAAACAAATAAATATACATTAACATGAGTCTTGTAGTGTGTATATATATATGTATATACATATATAATATTTTTTATGACAAGGTTTTGGCGCATTATAGCCTTAGTTGCTAATGCGCCAATAAAACCCAACCAACCAACATATATAATATCACATTCCTAACTCAAATATTTCTAGGTGAGGGTAAATACTTATTGACTGCCCTTCATATTTTGCATCCATCCTTTTATAATTGAAATTTGTCTCTTTGTATATGTCACCTGAGAAAGAAAAAAAAATGCCATCAGCATTTAGTTTCTTTAACTTTTTAAAACTTTATACATTTTAATTATCCATTCAGCTGTCTAATTTACACAGATTGCATATGCAGAAATTTGCCTTCAACTAGGGAATAACTAATTGTTGTAGTAAACTTCCACTGTGTTGTGGGAGTGGATAGTTTCAAGAAATTTAAGGAGGATTGAATAAATTATTAGGAAGAATGAGTAAATAATATTTTTACAAAGGTGGTGGTGGTTTCTTTTTTTTTTTTTTTTTTTTCTTTGCTGACTCTGTGTAAGCTTTGCTTCTTGCATTGTTTTGCCAATACTCATACTTCACTGAATCCATGCATGAAAATCTGTATGTACAAACATATTGTCCTCTTGGCAGCCTAGTCGGTATGATATATTACTATCTACAACACATTTGGAAAAGTCTGGGTGCAATTCCTATCAACAACTGGAGGAATTTCTGAAATCTTCTTCAATTGAGGCCATGGTTAACGGATCTCAGACAAAAGGTGTATAAAGCATTGAATGGTTTGAGCATGCTCAATGCTGATGGGATTCTACTCTTGCTCAGAATAATTGCCTGAGAGGACATAAATTCAAATTGAGGAAAGATGGTTGTGGGATAGATGTGCAGAAGTTTGCCTTTAGCCAGCAGGTGGTTGATTGCTGGAACAAACTTCCATCTGTCGTTGTAGAAGTTGATAGCTTAAATAGATTCAAGGCAGAACTTGACAAACATTTGGAGCGAGGGGATGGGTGAAATAAGGGGGTTTTTTTTGGGTTGTTTTTTTTTTTTTTTTTTTTTTTTTTTGGCTGATGCTATATAAGCTTGCTTTCTTGCATCATGTGCCCTTGCTAATGCTAATATGAAAAACTAGTAACTGTTCTCCCACATAAGTTATTCCAGATTTTTCAGCCTACACACATTGACATCAGCCCACAAATATACACACTTCTACAAATTCACAATACAGATATAAGCTGTTATCTATGCTGTTAAAATAATAATTTGAATTTGAAAAGAAATGTATGTACATACTGTAAGAAGAAAAATCCTTGATATTTATAATAAATATCAAGGATTTTAAATTAAATATTTATTAAAAGTATTTAACTGTAAGCATAAACAAAAATTATAAACTTAATATAGAGATCATTCACTTACCTCAGTCTTTAAGGAAATCTGTATAATTTATATTTCATACTATATTTTATATTAAAGCACAGAAATGTTTCCCATATTTTTAATAAGTATACTGATTATATAGGGCTATCTTTCAGTATTTTAATCAAAGCATTTTTGAAGCAAGATATAAAGGATCTTGATGAAGAAAGTTTAACCATCTGGTTAACTCTGCTATTAGACAATCTTTCAGAATGCTGTGAGAGATGGGATGAATCATTTATTACATCTGAATATGGCTGTCAAAGAAGTTGCACTTCTGGGGTAGGTTTTTAAATTGAGAAATTAGTTTAATTGAAAAAAAAAAAATATATATATATATATATAGAGAGAGAGAGAGAGAGAGAGAGAGAGAGAGAGGTAAAAATCAATATATTTGTGTATATGGTAGGGGAGTTGGGCTATAAGGTGTAGTAACCATGGAAGGATAGGGAGAACCTTTAAGTAAAAAATCAATTCACCTTCAATTCACCTGAAATAAAAATAAAATGCAATTAATAATTGTAAGAACCAAAAGCTGTGGGTCCTAGGACTTTAACTACTTCTTCAAAAGGGTCGGCAGCGAAAATCATAGGAGCCACAACAATAGTCCAGGTCTCTGTTTCTGTTGTGATGTATACATCATAGCCGACCCGACAGAGACCAGAAGAAAGAATAAAATAATAAACAAACTATAAAATAATAATGAAAAATAAAATCTTGTGGAAAGAGAAGTATGAAATTTAAACTCAAAAATATCTAAGAGATGGGGCAAAAAACATGAAAACTTACTGTCTGTATGGACTGGAAGACTTTGTTGTCACAGGTGATTGAAGGAGAACTAAGCGTTCACTTGTGGTGTATATAAGTGTCAGTTGAAGTAGCCCCGTGTGTGTGGGGGGGGAGGTGAAATCGTAATCCAGAACTGTACCCGTATGACGGGGAAGTGAGCAATTAAACAGATGAGGCAACAAGCCAGCAGAGGGAGAAACAAAAACTAACAAAGTAGTGTGGAAAAGACACTAAACTTTGTAATAGAAGAAACAAGTAGCGATAGTAGAGAAATAGCATCTCGATATCGCTTTCGGCCAGCCTAATTGCTCACAAGAAATAAAATGTAGTAAAGAGAACAGCAGAAAGTAATTGAAATGAAGGTGAATAAAGTAGTGCTCGGGTAGTCTGGGATTGCAAGCCCATACCACAAATGGCCGCTGGATGGATGACTGGACAATTGCCTCATGTGTTTAAGTCAATAGTGGCAATGTTAAAGAAATCAAAATAAGATAATAGGATAAAAATACACAAAAACTGATGACAAAACAAGAAACATAATACCCCTGTCAATAGACAATCCTGGGCACGAGCTTTCCACACTGTGAGACACCACAGAGTCAGGGTGGGGGGTATGAAACTATACAATATGTACCAGAATGTAAAGGAGGTTAATCTACTGACATTATGTTTAGAACTGGGTCGTAGTTTGTAATATTTTTAAATTTAATAATGTTAAATGCTTTTGTGAAGTGAGGGTAGAGGAAAGCAGCTGGGAATTTATTATGTAGTAATTTATTGTAGAGTATTTTAATGTTCTCCGAAAATAGGCTGATGCTATTGCATATTGTAGCAATTCTTATACATTGAGAAAGAATTATGTTTGCATCAACTTTTTTAGAATGGAGTGCCAATGGGTAAGGCTTGACTACCTTGAAGCTAAAAGCTTCTCTTTTGTTGTTTTTAGCTTCAAGGTAGTCAGTCTTACCCATTGGCACTGCAACATTTCTAAAAATGTTTTTTTTAGAAATGTTGAAATAAAAAATGAAAAATAAAACTACATTTTATTTCTTGTGAGCAATTAGGCTCTCCGAAAGCAATATTGAGATGCTATTTCTCTACTATCGCTACTTGTTTCTTCTATTACAAAGTTTAGTGTCTTTTCCACACTACTTTGTTAGTTTTTGTTTCTCCCTCTGCTGGCTTGCTGCCTCATCTGTTTAATTGCTCACTTCCCCATCACATGGGTACAGTTCCAGATTACGATTCCACACCTTCCCCCCCCCATGGGACTACTTCAACTGACACATATATATACACTGCAAGTGAACACTCAGTTCTCCTTCAATCACCATTGACAATGTCTTCCGGTCCATTCAGACAGTAAGCCTTCTTGTTTTTTGCCCCATCTCTTAGATATTTTTGAGTTTAAATTTCATACTTCTCTTTCCACAGGATTTTATTTTTCATTATTATTTTTATTTTATAGTTTATTTATTATTATTTTATTCTTATGATAATAATACTTTATTATTATTTTATTCTTATGATAATAATACTTTATTATTATTTTATTCTTAAAATTTGAATTTTAAAGCTCCATGAACATTTTCCTCCTTAAAAAAAACATGGGCGTGGCTAAAATTATCTTTCCTGGTCAAAACAGCGCTTAGTGAGTGGGGGAGAGGGGTGACAAAATCGCGAGCGTGGATGTTTCTCGCTAATCCTTGTTCAGTATGTGTTATGCGCTTGTCATGGAAGGTTTCATCGTTTGCTTTTAATTTATATGCTTATAAATTGAATAAATTTATCAATTTATAAATTGATATGCTTACAAAAGTGATAAATCTACCGTTTTGCAGTGTAAAACAGACTTTTTCGAGTGTGTTAACGGAAGAAAGTGACTTTATTGTGGACAAGTTCTTTCTAACCCGTACAAAAATATGGCTACGAATAACAAGAGAAATGTGAAAAGATCAAAGAAGGTGATGACATTAGCAAATAAAATTGAGTTATTAGACAAAATTTCTAATGGCGAAAGTGTCTCCTCAGTTGCAAAACATTATAAAATCACTGAGTCAACGGTACAATAAATCCAAAAATCGGAAGAAAAAATCCGCCGTAGCGTCTGTGAAAACGCGCAGATTGCTTCAAAAATTTGCTCTGAAACTTGTGATGTTAAATTAGGAAAAATGGAAAAAGCTTTAAATCTGTGGATAGAAGACCGAACTCAAAATAAAATTCCGTTAAGTTCACTCATCATTCGTGAAAAGGCAAAACTCCCTTATCAACACTAGCGAAACTGGTGATAGCACTGGCGGGATAAGTTTTTTAGATAGCAAAGGCGCTGGTTTGAAAGATTTGTTTGAAATTTCTAATAAATATTACATTTAATATTAAATTGTTTCTTATTTTCATTTCGATGCCATATGCTTGCATTTCACTATGTACTGTCTATGTACATAGTCATATAATACATACATAGACAAAATTTTAGATTAGTTTTTCTTATATATTTCGTACTTTGGAACGGAACCCCTTTATTACTATGGGAGCCATAACTCAGTATTCGCGTTTTCGGTATTCGCAGCATTTCTCAGGAACGTAACCCCCGCTATTCGTGAGGGGTTTACTGTACATCATAACAGAAACAGAGACCTGGACTATTGTTGTGGCTCCTATGATTTTCGCTGCCGAACCTTTTGAAGAAGTAGTTAAAGTCCTACAACCCACAGCTTTCGGTTCTTACAATTATTAATTGCATTTTATTTCAGGTAAATTGATTTTTTACTTACATGTTCTCCCTATCCTTCCATAGTTACTACACCTTATAGCCCAATTCCCCTACCATATACACACAAATATATTGATTTTTACCTTTTTTGTCTATTATTCATTATGGTTGCCGGTCCTTTCTGCATTTACCGTAGTTCCCAGATCCATAACCTGTCTTATATACATTTTATAAATTTTGCATAAACTCTTATAGCTCTTTCCAGTTTTATAAGACTTTTGTAATTTCATTGCATCTTTATCTTTTATATATATATATATAGTATGAATTAGAGCTGTAATACTCAATACGTTCTTCGTTGATAATAATATTTGTAAAATAATAAGAGGAGTTTACCTCAATATAGTATGTAGAACACTTCCGTACACTGAGGAAGGAAAATCGTTTTTAAAAATTTTCGTTAGATTCTTTTAATTGTGTTAATTTGTTTTTTAATTGTTTTAAATTGATTTGAATTGCATTAAATTGTTTTTTTTTTTTTTCTTTTAAATTATTTAATTATTTATATTTTACTCTAATGTACCGGTAAGTTGTCGATTTTTTCCCATTTTAATTTCGGGAGGGTATTATACAGAAGTGTTCTTTGTACTATATTGAGGTAAACTCCTCTTATTATTTTAAAAAATTTCTACATATATATATATATATATATATATATATACAGAGAGAGAGAGAGAGAGAAAGAGAGAGAGAGAGAGAGAGATCAAAATATATTATATTTTACAATATCTCTTTTTCCCCCCTCCTCCCTCTCACTGCACTCAGCATTATTCCCATCGTGTTATCACCTATAAAGAATGTACACTGAGTTGGCTTTGTATTAGTAACACCCTCTTTTGTAGGAATGGATTTGTCTGTGATGATGATGGTGAGAGCTCAAAGTAGGAAACAGCTGATATAAGATTGTAGTTCGCACATGTAGTGATCAGTTTTTGAGTGTCTGCAAGGAAGAATGGGTTGGTGTCAAGATCTTTTTGACTTTGAATGTGAAATGATTGTGGGGACAAGACTTGTAGGTGCCAGTATCTCAACAACAACCAACATCACACCACAGAATGCTCGCATTCTGTGGTGTGATGAGTCTACTGTGACTGGCTCAACAGCAGCTAAACAACCAGTACATGGGACAGCCTTATGTTGATGCCCATGGTGAGCATCATGTGTCTCATCTCTTGTAACAACACAGTAGTGATGCAGCACAGTGGCCAAGCTAACCACTCAGTAAGATGCAGTAATAGAAAGGCCAATATCCACATGGATTGTGCACCAGACATTAGCTCATATAGGCTATGGCAGTTGGCAGCTTGCATGATCACCAACATGTTCTGTTGCCTGTTCTGATGAATCTCATTTCCAACTCTCTCATGATGACGTGCATATCCACATTTGTAGAAAGTAACATAAGACTATGGCACCTAGATGCATTAGTGTTCATCAGGCTGGAAGTGGTGGTATGGTTTGGGGACTGTTTTTGTGACATGCCCTGGGTCCTCTGATCATGCTTAATCAACAGCTCAGTGGGAATATCTACCTTTTCATTGTTGCTGACTAAGTACACCCCTTCATAATGACATTGTATCCATCAACAAGACAATGCACCATGCTATGAGGCGTAACAGGTTGTTAACTGGTTTTGGGAACATGATAATGAATTCTCCATCTTACTGTGGCTGCTTAACTCGCCCAATTTCAACCAAGTTGAGCAAGTTTAGGACTTTCGATGCTACAACCACCCACCTGACAATGTGGAATGAATGGATAGCACTACCCTGCAACACCTTGTGGAGTCCATGACAAGAAATGTATGGGCTGTATTATTGGCAAAGGTTAGCCTCACAAGGTGTTTAGTAGGTGTTCAGAAAGTGATTTTGGAGCTTTCTGCTTTTAGCTTTAATACTGGTACATAGTGTACTATGTGCTAATGCAAAGCCAACTCAGTGTAAAATGAAAGCAAATACTTCATGAATTATTCATTCAAGTTGCTTTTGAATTTCATTAAAGCCAAAGAGGGGGGAGTGCATGTATAAAAAGTCTGCTTAAAAGAAATGCCTCCCCTTTGTTCTAATATTCAAAATAAAAGGAAATATACATAGCACTTTTGCCAGATGGCATTAAAACTTACCGTAGCATTTGTCAGAAAGTGATTTTGGAGCTTTCTGCTTTTAGCTTTAATACTGGTACATAGTGTACTATTTTATCTCTTGTCATAAATTTGAATGTCATTATCACAGAGTATGGAAATGAGCTATACCATGCATGATTAATGATTAGTACTTTCCTTTTTAATTTGCTTAATAGAGTAGAATAACAAAAGATTAAAGTTATGCATGTGTGTAAATTTGAGATAATATGTATATGTCAATTTTGTTCTAAAATTTGATTCAGAACAAAATTAATACTAAGAAACTGAAGTATTTATTTTACGATATTTTTTAATGATGAAATGCTGTTCTATATACTTAGGAAATTAGGTGGAAAATAAAATTTTTTGATTTATTTATTTTTTTTATTATTTTATTTTTCATTTATCTGAAATTTTTTGTTCTTACTGACATTTCAGTCTGCTATTATACACTAGTGCTTAAAAACTGGAACATTTCTTTTCATTGAATAATTTTTGCGACTGTGTTGAAAAAATTCTTCCCTTGAATTTCTTGTTAACTAGTAATGTTTTTATACAAGAGTGCTTTAAAAAAAAGTGAGGGCAGTTTTATTTATAAAAAATACATTCAATAGGAAAAATTGGTTTTTTATTAATTCTTGACATATCCTTATTTCTTTTCTATGCAGAATTTTATGTTGTAATAGAAGAACCCCTTATTCCACATACCTTTGCCTGGTTTGCACATTTCTATCATGTTCCTTGGGTAATCACAAAATTGATACCCTTTGAAACATCCAAAAATCAAATTCCAAAAAAATGTGAGCAACTATAAGGGGTTTGAAATTATGTTATTTACAAGCAATTGAGACATGGTGTCATCTAGGGCTTGCATAAAACCGAGAAATTTCAAAACCGAGTTTAACCAAAGTTTACTCGTAAAACCGGTTTTAAAACCGATTTTCTCAGACTTAGAGAAAATAATTAAAAGCTTATAACACAGGTATTTATTTTATCTTGGTAGATTTTACAAATCATAATCAAATCTTTTAAACAAAATCTATCACCTCATAAAGTAAAAAAAAATAAAAATAAATTAAAATGCTCCAAAAAAGTAACTAGCTTGAGATTAAACAAAATTACAAATTGTATTCAAATCCTTTGAATAAAAACTATCTTTTCGTATAGTAAACAAAAAAATAATAAGCCCTATAATAATAATAAATAAATAAAAATAATGTGAAAAAAAACAGCTTAAAGTATTTGTAAAATACTTGACAAATAGTAGTGTTTAAAAATAAATACTTTACTATTTATTGCTCAGCATTTTTCTGAAAATGATCCTTAAAAAAAACAGTATATTAATCATTTTTCCTGATAGACTTGACCTTATTTTTGTGTTAAAGAGACCAGTGATCGAAAACACTCTCTCAGATTGGACACTTGTTGGTTTAATGGTCAGTAGTGCTCTATAAACTTTCTCCAGCTTTTCACTTCTACTGCTAGTTGCCTTCAAAATTTTAAATTCTTTGCTGATTTCCAATTCACTCGGATATTTTGAAGGCTCTTCAGTTAATCTCTTTATTACACTATCATACTCTCGCATGAGTGTATCTCCAACATCGGAACTAGACGCGTCTTTGTTTTCTTCTAAAAGAACAGTTCGTTTATTTTCAGTTTCTTCATTCAACGCTAAGACTCCTTCGGAATGTTTTGCAAATAATCTCTGATAAATCTCTTCAGCATGCTTTTTCAAAACTTGCTTACTTGGAAAATCAAAAGTTCTTGAACCTGAATCTTCTTTCCTAAACTTTTTGGGGTTGTGTAGATAGCTCAGCAAAGCCACAGTTGGGCAATTTCATCTTGCATTGTAACGCTGCAAAAGGCTTTGGTGAAACTTTAAAGCAAATGGGTTTTCTGCTGTATCAAGCTTAGCCAGCAGAAATTCTATTGAAGACTCTGCTTTAAGTAAGTCTGTATCTTCTGAGGTTATAGCCTTCAGAATCATTTCGACTGGTCGCAAGGTTTCACATAGCAATTCAAGTGTTTTCCAGTCATCGTCAGACAGCTTCAGTTGATAGTACTGCACATAGAGCATTTGGAATGCAATTTTTCAATTTCAAAAATCTCTCAATCATATAGAATGTGCTATCCCATCTAGTCTTGCAATCTAATATAAGTTTATATTCTTTCTTATTAAATTTTGCTTTAACAAAATTTTGTAATATGTCATTTTTGGTAGGCGATTTTCGAAAAAGCTTGCAACTTTTTCCGACTTTGTTAATAGTTTGTGCAATATTGGCCATTGGATTGAATAAATAAATGATCTCATCAGTAAAGTCGGTTTGATAAAGCATGCCTTGCTGTCTTTCTTCAACTTCTTCACCATCACTACTTTCTTCATTATTTTCATTTTCTTCATTGTCTTTGGGAGACTCAGAGACTGTGGCACCACAATTGATTGCTTTTTCATAAAGTACATCTATAACTGACAGATGTATACAATGGGCTATACATTGTTGATGATTAGGCATAATTTACTTGCCAAACTTAATCATCATTGCTGCTCCATCGGTGGTGCAGGCAACAACATCCTCATCCAAATTCAAACCAAATTCCTTCAAGTGTCCATTCACAATTTGCTCAGTTCTTCTGCTATCAAGTGAACCATTAATCTCAATAAGACCTAACGAACAATGATTGTCTTTTGAATGCACATTTATATTCATATACCTTTTATTTTGTATAGACATATATTCGTCTAGAGTCAATGAATACCGTGCACCCAAAACCAATGAATTTTTGAAATGCTGAATGAGTTCTTCTTTCTTAGTTTTATAATAATTCAGAACCATATTTTTAATGCCATTCACTGAGACTGGTGGTAATTTATCATATTTATTTCTCTGAAGGTGAAGGCTTGATTGTATAAACTCACTCTTGGCAATTGAATTAAAAGAAAATCCATCTAAAGCAACTAATTTCGAAATCTCTTCTTCCATAGATTTTTTAACGATCAAGTTTTTTTAATGTTCTTACCATTTTTACGGGAGGTTCACTGTTATCTTGTTTAATGTCAATCTGATGCATTTTCTTTAAATGCAACATCAAAGATGATGTAGATCCTCCAGACGACTTCATTATCTTCTAACATTTCGAACATTGTGCTTCATCTTTGCTTTTTCGAGCAAAATAATTCCATACATTTGATTCCATCTTAGACATATTAAGAGTAATAAATATTAATTAGTAGGAATTTATATCGCCGACAATTTTAAATAAAAATATTGAAGATAACACAATACTATGAGTCACTCCCGCAAGCACTGAATGAAGGTCTAAACGAGGCAAGTTTCAAAATTTTCGCGAGAGAAATTTTTTTTATTTATTTACTCGCAATTTTTTTTCCCCAATTAAATCTATTGTATTTTAAAAATTACATAAAAGCTAAATTTGGTGAAGCTGCTTTTTGGAGAACATTTGATCACAAATTTAATAGGAATAAAGAAGAAAAAACTTTCTACGATTGAAATTTGATGCAATATTCAGCGAATCTGTTTCTAGTGAGTAACCATCAATAAGGTGCATTCCATAACTTGCCTGGCGAACAAGATAGATGGAACGGAGAAATGTTGAGCATTTTCTTTTACGCTATCGGTCCGACTCAGTCGTAAATGAGTACACCTGAATCGTGCCATGATACAGGTGGGAAGATAAAAGGTACCGCTCCTAGATTTGGGCCACTTGCCCATGAGTTTCGTACCTAAACATAAAATAAAATAAAAAACATGTTTAAAACATAAAGCAGTTGAACGATCCAGACAAACGAACAAACAAAAGAAAATGCGCGTAACAAAAAACTATATTCGAGGGCTAACTAAAAAAATATTCGAATCCGGTTTTAGAAGCTCAGGTTCGGTTTTAACAACTCAATATGAAAACCGGGTTTAACCGGTTTATAAAACTGGTTTGCAAGCCCTAGTGTCGTCATACTGCAATAAAACTCTTATTAGGTTAATTTTTTAAGTATATTACAATAAATGTCACTATTTATTCTTTTGTTTTCATTTTTTTTCTCTTTAAAAAAACAAAGAGGTATGGGACCATAATATTCTAAAAATACTGTGAGTAAAATTTCATATAATGTTTAGTTTACACATTCTTATTTATTTATTTATTTATTTATTATTATTAGTCATACTGTGCAAGGAAGCCTGAGGCATATGCTGCACCAGCCAAAAAAAAATTCTGAATTACCCTGTGAAAGAGAGAGAGAGAGAGAGAACAAGAATCAGAATTAGAAGGAATCACCAAGAAACAGAAGAATGATGATATCTAGCTCAGGATCCTGGGTGTTCCAAGCCCATGCCAAACTCACCAAATGTGAGCCCCTGGGGCTATGATAATTGTGATCTAATATCAAGTATGCTATCTTCAACTGGGTCAATGTTAAGTGGGTCAGAAAACTGCTGGATTGGATGGATTCACAGACTAAAAGATTAACAGTAGCGGCAGGCAGAGGTAAAAGTGATTCTTGCACTGCTTCTATTATAATGAGCAGCAGCCTAGAGAGCAAGTTGCTGGGGGCTTCAAGAGCTGCTGGGAGTCATCATGGAACAAATAAATACATGAGCTGTGTTAGGGTAACTAAGGGTAAGAACAAGTGCATGTATACTTGCACGTACACTAATGCTAGAAGTATAGTAAATAAAATTGATGAATTTGAAGTGCGATCAAGACATCAAATGCAGATATTGTTGGAATATCAGGGACATTGTGTCACACAGATATAAGCAGTGCAGAATTGGAATTTGGGGATCACAATGTGTACAGAAAGGACAAATAGAATAGGAAGGGAGAAGGGGGTTATGCTGTTAGTTAAGAAACATATAAAATCAAAGGAAGTGCATCCAGTTGACATGGGTGGACAGTTCAATGTTGAGTCTATTTGGTGTGACATAAACACTGGGAAAAGGAAAATGAGAGTAGGAGTATGGTATAGGCCTAATAACTTTGATGAGTACAATGAACAGTTGTGCAGAGAAATAGAGTGGGCCAGAAAATCAGAATGTCTTGTGATGAGGGATTTTAAATTTCCAGATATTGGCTGGAACTTCTGGGTTGGTCACTCGCATGCTAGCAAGACTTTTGTGGATTTATTGGAGGATTGTTTTCTACAGAAACATGATCAAGGGGCAACCAGAGGGAGTAATACCCTTGATCTGACGCGTGATTATTCATGCATTAAGAATTTGCAGATAAAGGAAACCACTAGGCGACAGCGATCACAGTGTACTGATGTGGGATTTACTTACAGATGAAACTACCATCAAGGGTAAAGGGAAGGGTTTTTGTTTTCGTAAAGGCGACTACAGTGGTCTCAGACAGTTTTTAAATTCTACACAGTTGGATCAACTGATAATGTTACTAACAGTGAATTCTAAATGGGAAGCCTTCAGGGACTTAATCTTGGAGTCTACTAGGCTTTTCATACCATTTAAGAAATATTGTTCAAGGTTCAGACCTAAATGGATGTTGGATGAATTAACGAGGCTTGTGGCAGAGAAGAAAAATGCATGGAATGCATATAAATTATCAGGCAACACAAAAGCCTATGGCTGATATAAGCTAGTCTGTAATCAAGTCACAAAGGCAGTTAGGCAGGTGAAGGCAGATTACAAGAAATCTTTGGAAAAGGATGCAAAGAAAAACAACAAAGAGTTCTTTACTTATGTAAACTCTAGAAGGAAGGAAGGGGATGAATCAAATTGGTCAACTTAACATAGATGGTTTGACTATTGATGATCCTGCTCAAGTGGCTGATCAACTGAATGAGCATTTTGCATCTACATTCACACATGAGGAGTTATTCAAGGAGGGAAATGTAGACTTTTATCAGACTCTAACAGGGAGCTAAGTGATTTTGTAATAACTGAGAGCAAAGTGTAGGAGAAATTGTTGAAGTTAAACATAAAAAGGCACCTGAGGCAGATGGAATCTATCCAGTTATAATGAAAGAGGCAGCAAGGGAAGTAAGCAAACCCTTAGCCATAATTATGAGAGTATCCTTAGAGTTAGAGGAGGTCCCTATGGACTGGAGATGTGCAAATGTATCCTCAATTCACAAAGGGAGTTCAAAGGGTGACACAAATAATGATAGACCTGTTAGTTTAACTTCCGTTCTAGGGAAAATAATGGAGTCACCGGTTAAAGAGATGATACAGGATCACCTAGAGAAGACAGCAGTAACAGCTCAGACACAGCATGGGTGTGTTAAGGGGAAGTTAAACATGTATTTCAGGAAAGCTTTTGATACTGTTGCACATGGAAGACTGCTGTACAAATTGGAGCGATATGGCATTAAGGGCAAGTTACTGCAATGGATAAAGGGATGGTTTAGTGGGAGACGGCAGAGAGTGGTAATAAATGGACACTGCTCCTCTTGGAGACTAATGTTATTAGCTGAGGCCCATAGGGTTTGGTGTTGGGCTCATTGTTGTTTTGTGTATTTATCAATGATATCGATGAAGGTATATCAGGCGTAATGTCCAAGTTTGCAGATGATACAAAGGTTGGCAGGATTGTTAATGACAGTAAAGACAGTATGCTAATGCAACAGGATCTAGAAAAGTTAGGCAGATGGGCTGAGAAGTGGCAACTGAAGAAGTGGAATTTAACATTGGCAAATGCAAAGTATTCCATATGGGTAGCAGTAACCCAAGAGAAATGTACAAATTGGGTGGTACTCACTCAGGGTGGGATGGAGAATAAGAAAGACCTGGGGTAATTGTGTAGTCAGATATGAAGTTCTCTGAGCAGTGCAGATGGGCTGCCAGAGCAGGTCATGGAGTATTGTCAATGATATACAGGAATTTTGCTAGCAGAGACAAGGAGGTGATTATTCTTTTGTATAAGGCAATGGTCAGGCCAGACCTTGAGTACTGTATACAAGTCTGGAAGCCTCATTTTAGGAAACAATGTAGAGTTGCTAAAATGAGTACAGAGAAGGGCAACAAGATTGGTGACAACAAGGAACAAAGGGGTGCTCTTACAAAGATTGGCTTAAGTTCTGCGAGGTGATCTGATTGAGATGTATATGGCTTTGAGTGGTTTAAGCAGGGTTGATGCTGATGGGATACTTCCGCTTGCTCAGATTAAGAACCTGAGGGGGCATAGATTCAAATTGAGGAAAGACAGTTGTAGTAGTGGCATGTGATGCAAGAAAGCAAGTGCCAAAAAAAAAAAAAAAAAAAAAAAAATTCACGCGACCATTCCCTCTAAATGTTTGTCCCAGTTTCTCCTTAAATTTATTTAACTTAACTTCCACAACGACAGATGGAAGTTTGTTCCAGCAATTAACCACCCACTGGCTAAAGGCAAATTTCTGCACATCTATTCTACATCTGTCTTTCCTTAATTTGAATTTATGCCCCCTTAGGTTCATAATCTGAACAAGTGGAAGAATCCCATCAGAATTCGGCGTGCTCAACCCATTCAAGGTTATGCACCTCAATCAGATCACCGCGTAGGTGTCTGGTCTCCAGCCAATGTAATTTGCAGAACTTAAGCCTCTCTTGGTAAGAGGATCCCTTCATTCCCCCTCACCAATATTGTTGCCCTTCTCTGTACACGCTCAAGCAAATCTACATCCTTCCTAAAATGAGGCCTCCATACCTGTACGCAGTACCCAAGACATGGCCTGACCATTGCCTCATACAGAGGGATAATCACCTCCTTTTCCACATATCTGTTCTACAATAGATATGCTGTTGTTGTTGTTGTTGATTTGGTTTTTAGGAGCATTAGCAACTAAGGCCATATTGCTCCGGGGATATGTGATGGTCATTCCCTGACCTTTCCTCATCCTCCGTATTTGGTGGGCACGGGCTCGAACCCCAGTCTAATCAAGAAGTGTGTGGTACGCACTGCTGCTCCTGCCCACCTGGCTACGGAGGCGCCCAGTAGATATGCAGAAGTTTGCCTTTAGCCAGCGGGTATTTGATTGCTGGAACAGACTTCCATCTGTTGTGGAAGTTGATTGCTTAAATAAATTCAAGGCCAAACTAGACAAACATTTGGAGTGACTGGATGGGTGAAATCGGAAGGTGTGTGTTTTTTTTTTTTTTTTTTGGCTGATGCTGTATGGGCTTGGCATACCCGGGCCTCAGCTGGATATCATCATTTTTCTCTTTCTTGGTGGTTCCTTTCTACTTCTGACTCTTTTTTTTTTTTTGCGCTCTCTCTCTCTCTCTCTCTCTCTCTCTCTCTCTCTCTCTCTCTCTCTCTCTCAGGGTAACTCGGAAATTTTGGTTTGGCTGGTGCAGCATAAGCCTCAGGCTTTCTTGTACTATAAGACTAATAATAATAATAATAATAAGCTTGCTTTCTTGTATCATATGCCTCAATTAATGCTAATGCATGGGGGGGACACTATAAAGGAAACTTTAGTGAATGGATGAGTGAACTGTAGATGTTATTAAGGATTCTGCTATGGAAGAAGAATCAGATAATGAATTACAAGAATCTACAATTAAGAAGAAACTTCTTAGCTGGTTAAAAAAAAACTCTCGAAAAATACAGACTTTGATACTGACTTTAAGTGATTAGAGCCAAAGTGCTTTCATACTGCATTGAGGACAGCTGGAAAGACTGAAGTATCGCAAGAGATTGGCCTGCACTGTAAGAAGGATATCCTGGATTTCAGCTTCTGACAGAGGCAGAAATTGCTGTAGATGTTATTAAGGATTCTGCTATGGAAGAAGAATAAGATAATGAATTAGATTAACTACAAGAATCTACAATTAAGAAGAAACTTCTTAACTCTGCAAGAGATAGCATTGATGCAAAAACCAATGATGTGGATGCTTCAACAAATCAAAAATTACAGGGGGTATTATAAACACCTAAAAACTGTGAAGGAGGTCCTAATTAAAGAACAGCAGCAGAGGTTTGTTCAGACAAAATGTGATGGTTTCTTCAAATCTGCATTATTACGTTCCAAAACAAGTAAAACTTCTGAGTCTTCTATTGATGGATAAATGTATTGTCTTTTTAGTTTTTAAATAAAGACTCTACAGTGATATATATTTTTTTATTTTCATCAGCACTACGTATATCATTAAATTTTTTTAAAGTTTTTTTGTCTTTTACTTCACTAATCCGGACTATCGCTTAATCTAGATGCCCTCTCCCCCCAATTAATCCGGATTAGCGGGGGTTTACTGTATATATATTAGATAGTATGAATCAGAGCTGTAATACTCAATATGTTCTACGTTGATAATAATATTTGTAAAATAATAAGAGGAGTTTACCTCAATATAGTACATAGAACACTTCCGTATGATACCCTCCAGAAATTAAAACGGAAAAAATGAAAAAATCGATACAACTTACCGGTACATTAGAGTAAAATATAAATAATTAAATAATCAATTTAACACAATTCAAATCAATTTAAAATAATTAAAAATCAAATTAACGCAATTAAAAGAATCTGACGAAAATATATAAAACGATTTTCCTTCCTGCCTTATATTTTTGTTAGATTCTTTTAATGGGAAGGAAAATCATTTTATATATTTTCATTAGATTCTTTTAATTGCGTTAATTTGATTTTTAATTGTTTTAAATTGATTTGAATTGTGTTAAATTGATTATTTAATTATTTATATTTTACTGTAATGTACTGGTAAGTTGTCGATTTTTTTCGTTTTTTCCATTTTAATTTCTGGAGGGTATCATACGGAAGTGTTCTACGTACTATATTGAGGTAAACTCCTCTTATTATTTTATAAACACTGTATATATATATATATGTATATATATATATGTTTATATATATTGGTATTATGTTTTTTTGCCAATCACTTAGTATGTTCTTTTCTTGAAAAATTTGTTTCGCTATTTACATTCCATTAATTTTGTAGCTAGCTTTTCTACTCCGTATTTTAATAACTCATTATTTATTTTATCTATACTTGTATTTTTCCTGTTATTTCTTCTACATTTAATTCTGTGTCCTTTTCGTTAATATTAATTTCTTTGTTTTCTAATATTTGCTGCCCTTTGGTTGTATATAATTCTTTAAAGTAATTTATCCTTGTAACCGAATCTGTTTATTATTTTAAGATATTTGTTTAATTATTTCTTTGATTCCATATTATTTGACAAATTTTTCTTTGTAATCCATAAAAATCACATTCTATTTCTTTTGAAAACCTGTCCCAGTTTTATTTTTGTTTTATTTTTCTTATCTCCACATTGATTGTATTTCAAATCTCCTTATATTCTTGGTATATATGTTTTATTCAATAAATGTTTTGAAATGCTTTTGCTTTGATCGTGACCAGGTCCTTTACTTCTGCACACCATGATGTTCATTTTTTATTCTTTTTTTATATTCTCTTCTAATGTTTCACATGCCACTTTATTTATACAAATTTTAATCCTTTTTCATTTCTTTTATCTACTGATTTTCGTATTCCATTTCTTTAATTTTAAACATTCTCTCAGTTTTTTTATACATAGATTCATGTGATCAGTGACACCAAAATATACAGTAATATTTTTATAATCTATCCTTGTGAAACTATGTTGCCATTTCTGAGTATAAAAAAAAAAAAAAATTATTTATGATGGAGATGCAGGCATAGTCAGATAATATGCACATTAAATTAAATTTCAGGAGAATTTGTTTTTCTTAAATTTGATTTGTTCAATTTTCCACTTTATCTTGAATTTAATTAGAATTTTGCCATTTTCTATGATTAATTGAAGTGAAATAACTAATAACTCATTGACTTCTCAAAAATTAATTTATTAATATTATATGAGAGAGTATCAAAAATTTTTTCTCCTGACCATGTTCTGTGTGTCCCAAGAATTGTGGAAGGTCTCACTTTGCTCTTGAAACTATGCTTCTGTCACAGAATTTCTGCATTGTGCATTGCCAAAAAAATGCTTTCCACACAAAAATGATTTCAGCTGCAGAAAAAGGAAGAAGTCGTAAGCCACCAAGTCAGGTGAATAAGGTGGGTGTGCAATATATGAAATCCTACCTTCCAGGCAATATCAGTGGTTGTAACAGCAGTGTGGGCTGGTGCATTGTCATGAAGCAACAGCATGCCTTTGCTGAGCATTCTGCATTGCTTTTCCTTAATTGCCACATGCAATTTCTTTAGTAAGTTGCTGTAGTAATGTGCATTAATGGTGGTACCCTTCTCCACATAATCTAAGAATAATACCCACCTCATCCCAGACAACTGACAGCAATACCTTTCCTGTAGATGGTTGCACTTGGGACTTTTTGGGAGTTGGTGTTGATATATGTTTCCATTGTTTTGAAACCTGTTTTGCTTCTGGATCAAAACAATGTATCCACAATTCATGCATAGTCACCAATCAGGTCAAGATCACTGTCACACGTGGCAATCAGTTCAGCAGAACAGGCCTGCCTTTCTTAGGCGCCTCCGTAGCCAGGTGGGAAGGAGCAGCAGTGCGTACCACACACTTCTTGATTAGACCAGGGTTCTAGCCCATCACCACCAAATACAGAGGATGCGGAAAGGTCAGGGATGACCACCGCATATCTCGGAGCAATATGGCCTTAGTTGCTAATGCTTCTAAAAACCAAATAACAAACTGCCTTTCTTCTTTCTGAAGACATGTGAGCAAGTAAGGAATCCATTGTGCTGAGGCCTTTTTTTTATATTCAAATCATTGTGAATTATGCTCTCCACTTAGCTTATCCCAGTCTTAGCAACTATCTGTTTGATTGTTATACGGCGATCATTGAGGAACAGCCATTCATGTTGCTCCACATGTTCGGCACTGTGAGATGTGGATGGCCACCTACTTCTTTCATCATCATCATGGACACTCTCCCGGCTACACTTGAACTGTCTTCACCAATATTTTACAATGTCATATGATGGACAGATATCCCTATACATTGCAGACATCTCTTCATGGACAGTCCTTGGCTGTTTGCCTTGCAAAAATAGGAATTTGATTTATTGGATCAATACTCAACTTTATCCATGATGATACTGTCACACATATGGCTCTGTAACAAATGAAATATGAGAGTTAGAAAAATGAAACTTCTAGCATATACAGTAGAGCATCAATAATCCAAACTAATTGGGACTGAGGACTTCTGATTTGTTTGGATTTTCAAACTTATCAGAAATACTGTTTTGGAGACTACAAAAAAAAAGGTTTAGTAAGTTTAGAAATAAAAACACTAAGTTGTACTTATGTATATTTATTCATATGCAACAATATAAATGGAACTTTCAGCCACAATAACACAAATGTATAGGTCTTATTTTTTGCTGCATCATTTTCGAACTTTGCTGCCAGATCACTCCCTTTTCAGCAAGAGTAGTTGAGTTGGACAGCATTTAGTTTGCTTCTTGTACTAGCCCTCATGGGTAGCATAGTTGGTAGAATCACCTTCCTCACCACCCTGGGTGTAAAAGATAATACACAATTTACAGACAGTATACACGGAACAATATGGCCTTGGTCACTGATGCTCCCAAAACCTAACTACAACAACAAACAACATATTCGAGGGATGGGTCATTAGCTGTTCTCATAGTTTTTCTTCTTTTTTTTTTTTTCAAACCATCATCTGAATCAAGCTTCGATGCAAACTTTAAAATTTTTTCCTTGTTGTTTTTAATTTCTGTTATGGTTGACTTTCCATAACAGAAATTATGGAAAAGACGTAAAATATTGCTAATGAAGACCCAATTTCTTCCTTTGAAAGTGTGTTTAATATCTCAATCTTCGATTTAATTATTAAAAATTTCTGCTTCCATTTAAAGACAAAGAAGACCATAACTATATAGTACAGTGAAATTTAAACATTCAGAATCTCTTCATTCCTATATCTAAACTTCATAAACTTTTTACTCCCTATCTCACTTGTGCATATTGTGTTAGTTGCAATATCTACATGCCATGTTCTTTGTTATTGATTGACACTTATTTTTTTTACTGTTTTAGATTTTACAACCCAAAAAAATGTCAGTGAACAGAAATATCAGATTACAAAGTGTGTTGAATAACAGATTACAAAGTGTTATGTTTAGTTAGTTCTGTATGTATATTAATTAAACTGTATGTAAGTGTAAAATTATTTTTATTTTGCTAACCTGTGGATAATATTCTTCCAATTTTCAGGAACCATTTAATTTTGTTAATTGGTAAGGTAAAATAAAAGTATAAATTTGTGCTTTATATCTTCATTTTTATAGCCTGTTGATAAAATATTCCTCCAATTTTCGCTTATTACAATTGTCATTCAAATGTGATCACAAAATATTCCTCCAATTTTTGCTTATTACAATTGTCATTCAAATGTGATCACAATAACGGGCGCTTACTGCAATTATTTTATTGCACTAGCATAAAAATTAAATAAATGCCGGCTCGTTTGGATTACTGACATTTCAAATTATTGACTTTTGGATTTTCACTGCTCTACTGTATTACTAGATAAACAAGCAATACAGTCAATAAAACATAATATTCATAGAATACACAGGAGGAGGTCAGGGGGGGAAACTTTTTAATATCCCCTCATGCAAAAAGTAATTGTTTTCACTTCACTGCAATGCATTTCACTTATTTCCACTGGGTTTTAATAAAAATTGAAATGCAACACATTTCACAATTTTTTTTGAATTAATTGAATAAACAAGTATTAATCATTTATTTTTTTATATATTTAATAAATTAAAAACAAAAAACAGACTTGATGAACTTTTCAAAAAAGTAGTAGTAGTTGCCTTTTAAAGAGTAGATGTGAGATTCAGAACATATATTACTCCTTCTCTGTGTAGTCACTACCCAGAGTTACACATTTCTTATATAATCTGCTTTTTCACATTGATATTGTCTTTAAACTGTATTTGGATAATTGGAGATGTGTAAGGAAGGGAGGGGTATCAAACTTTGAGGTACTGTAACCTTCCTCTTAAAATAATAAATGAATTTATGCTCCCCCCGACACACATACATATACATGAATGAAACTAATTACATTAGTTTCATTTAAGTTAGAGTTGGGAAAGAAATAAATATACTACTTAGTTTTAATAATTAGTATCTTGATGCAGTGTAGTATAAAATATGTACAGTTGTAATTTCTGCACATATCAGCCTTCACATTTTATATAGTTGGATTTCTATTTGGCCATTTTTAATTAAATTTGGAATAGTATGTCAGTTATTTTCAGAAAGAATCAAATAATATAAAATTTCATGAAAATCTTTACACTGGAAATTTAGTTGTTACATGTGGGCATGCCAAAGTTTATAGACACATTGTATTTGCAGACATACCTAATAAAAGATATTAAGAAAAGTAAGTCTCTTCTGCAGATTTTAAAATAATTAACTAAGTAATAATAAAACATAATACAGACTACTTTTCTGAGATATTTGAGAAATAGCAGAAACACTTGCACACAGTGACACTAGATCTGGGATATCTAGCATCATCTAATACTTTGATATGGAAACACACTCATCACAGAATTTTACTATCTTTTTTTTCCTTAATGAAACCCCCAAACACGAGAGGTATTAGAACCTGTAGTACTTAGTACCATGCATAGGCTAAAGGTTGAAAAGATGAAAGAAGTACTTGTTGATATTAGGCTTGAATTTCTGCAGATTGTAATTTTCAGGAAATACATATGAAGGGAGGTTGTTCCATAAAATGGAAGTTGAATGAATAAATGAGGAAGAAGATAGGTTGGCTCTGTAAGTTTGAAACTGGACAGTAAAAGGGTGTTGACTGGTTGCGGCATGTGTTCAGACCACTTTGGAAGAGAAAGAAGGAATTATAGAAGCAAATGCAGAAGAACACTGCCCATGGAAGTATCTATAGAAAAGGCATTCAGCAGAAACAGAACCAAACATATGTGAGACAGAGAGTGGAGAGACTCTGTTAGAGATGAATGATTAATTAGCCTAATTTCCCTCTTTTGAATGGAATCTAGAAGCCTGACAGAGGTTTTAGGAGTACTGCCTGAGATGTGGGAACAATATTCCACGTTATGGGATATTTTTGATTTGCCAGAGTGCACACCTGTTTGAAGTAACACTGAGAGTGAAAGAGAAAACTCAGTTTTTTAGATGCAGAGGTAGCAATATTTGTAATATGCTAATGCCAAGAGACATTAGAAATCAAGAGAATCCCCAACAGAGATATATGATCTTGCCTAGAAATCAGTGTCATTGAAGGTAAGCATAGGAGCAGAAGAATCCTTTTTGCGAGATATAAGACAGAACTGAGTTAGCAGTAGTTGAGGCATATGATGCAAGAAAGCAAGCAAGCTTATACAGCATCAGCAAAAAAAAAAAAAAAAACCCCTTCCTATTTCACCCATCCGGTCACGCCAAATGTTTGTCTAGTTCAGCCTTAAATTTATTTAAGCTACCAACTTCCACAACAACAGATGGAAGTCTGTTCCACCAATCAACTACCCCTTTGCTAAAAGCAAATGTCCGCACATCTATTCTACAACTATCTTTCCTCAATTTGTGTCTATGCCCCCTCAGGTTCTTAGTCTGAGCAAGCGGAAGTATCCCGTCAGCATTGAGCTTGCTCAAACCGTTCAAGGCCTTATACACCTCAATGAGATCACCTCGCAGGTGCCTAGTCTCCAGATGCTGCAACTTGCAGAACTTCAGCCTTTTTTCATAAGCACACCCCTTTGTTCCTCTCACCAATCTTGCTGACGTTCTCTGTACTCGTTCTAGCAACTCTACTTCCTTCCTAAAATGAGGCCTCCAGACCTGTATACAGTATTCAAAGTGTGGCTTGCACATTGCCTTATACAAAGGGATAATCACCTCCTTGTCTCGGATATCAAAATTCCTGTATATCATTGAGAAAACTCCATGACCTGCTATGTCAGCCCATCTGCACTGCTCAGAGAACTTCATATCTGACTGCACAAATACCTCCAGGTCTTTTTCATTCTCCACCTCCCTGAGTTAGTACCACAGAGTTGGTACGTTTGTCTTGGGCTACCCATATGCAGTACTTTGCATTTGTCAATGTTAAACTTTAGTCGCCACTTCTCAGCCCATCTGCCTAACTTTTCTAGACCCAGTTGCAGTAGCGTACTGTCATTAACAACCCTGCTAACTGTCGTGTCTTCTCCAAACTTGAAATTAAGCCCGATATACCTTCATCAATATCATTGATAAATACACAAAACAACAATGGGCAGAGCACTGAACCCTAGGGGACTCCACTAATAACATTAGTCCACATAGAGCAGTGTCCATTTATTACCACCCTCTGCCATCTCCCACTCAACCATCCCCTTTATCCATTGCAGCAACTTGCCCTTAATGCCATACAGCTCCAGTTTGTACAGCAGTCTTCCATGTGCAACAGTATCAAAAGCTTTCTTGAAATCCAAGTATATGATATCAGAATTATTTTTAGCATCCAGTTCCTTTGTGACCACATCGTAGTATTCAATCAAATTGGTCAGACAAGACTTCCCCCGTAGCAAACCCATTCTGTGTCTGAACTATTGCTGCTGTCTTGTCTAGATGATCCTGTATCACCTCTTTAACCAGTGACTCCATTATTTTCCCTGGAACAGAAGTTAAACTAACAGGTCTGTAATTATTTTTGTCCCACTTTGAACCCCCTTTGTGAATTGGGGATACATTTGCACATCTCCAATCATGGGGACCTCTCCTGACTCTAAGGATGCTCTCATAATTATGGTTAAGGGTTTGCTTACTTCCCTTGCTGCCTCCTTCATTATAACTGGATAGATTCCATCTGCCCCAGATACCTTTTTTATGTTCAACTTCAACAATTTCTCCTCCACTTTGCTCTCAGTTATTACAAAATCACTTAGCTCCCCGTTAGAGTTTGATAAACTTCTGGCATTCTCCTCATTGAATAATTCCTCATGTGTGAATGTAGATTCAAAATACTCATTCAGTTGATCAGCTACTTGAGCAGGATCATCAATAATCGAACTATCTATGTTAAGTGGACTAATATGATTCATCCCCTTCCTTCTAGGTAACAGTGATCACATAAGTAAAGAATTGCTGTTTTTCTTTGCGTCCTTTGCCAAATATTTCTTGTAATCTGCCTTCACCTGCCTAACCTCCTTTGTGACTTGATTACAGACTAGCTTATATCTGCCATAGGCTTCTGAGTCACCTGATAATTTATATGCATCCCATGCATTTTCTTTTCTGCCACGAGCCTCATTAATTCATCCGACATCCATTTAAGTCTGAACCTTGAACAGTATTTCTTAGTTGGTATGAAAAGCCTAGTAGCCTCCAAGTTTCAGACCCTGAAGGCTTCCCATTTAGAATTCACTGTTGGTAACATCATTATCAGTTGATCTCACTGTGTAGAATTCAAAAACTGTCTGAGACCTCTGTAATCACCTTTACAAAAACAAAAACCCTTCCCTTTGCCCTTGATGGTAGTTACATCTGTAAGTAAATTCCACATCAGTACACTGTGATCACTGTTACCTAGTGGTTCCTTTATCTACACATTTCTAATGCATGCATCATCACTGCTGATAATCAGATAAACGGTATTACTCCCTCTGGTTGCACCTCGAACATGTTGCTGTAGAAAACAATCCTTCAATAAATCCACAAGTCTTGCTGGCATCCAAATGACCAACCCAGAAGTTCCAGTCAGTATCTGGAAAGTAAAAATCCACTACAAGACATTCTGACTTACTGGCCCATTCTATTTCTCTGCACAACTGTTGTACTCATCAGCATCATTAGGCCTATGACGTACTCCTACTCTCATTTTCTCTTTCCCAGTGTTTGTCACACCAAACAGACTCAACATTCCACCCGTGTCAGCTGAATGCAGTTCCTTAGATTATGTGTTTCTTAACCAACAGTATAACCCCTCCTCCTCCTCCCCCCCTTCCTACCCTGTCTGTCCTTTCTGTACATGTTGTACTTCCCAAATTCCAATTCTTCACTGCTTATATCTGTGTGACACCATGTCTCTGATATCCCAACGGTACTGCCTTTGATGTCTTGATCAGCACTTCAAATTCATCAATTTTATTTACTATACTTCTAGAATTAGTGTACATGCAAGTATATATGCATTTGTTCTTACTCTTAGTAACCATAACACATCCCATGTATTTACTTGTTCCATGATAACTCCCAGCAGCTCTTGAAATCTCCAGCAACTTGCTCTCTAGGCTGCTACTCATTACAGTAGTTTTAGAAGGATTGAAATGAACTAGGTTATCTTTGCCCCACTGGAGATTTACCTGGAAATCAGCAATTTCAGTGGATATTCGAGAAGTTGAAGCTGTTTGTGCAGGGTGTGGTTTCTCAAACTGGAAGGTGGAATGTAATGTTCTATCATCAGCAAAACTATGGATAGGATTTCCGTTCAATGGAAGGAAGTTATTAATATAAAAGAGGAAAAGGGTTGCAGAAAGAACTGAACCTTGGGGAACACCACCTGCATTAGTGGTGAATTTAGAAGACAGAGCCATCTACCATGACCCATAGTGAGCAGTCAGAGAGAAAACTGGATGCCTAATTACAAAAAACAGTTGGCAAACACAATGAAAAGCCTTTGAAATTTTAGGAGCAACCTCTTGAGTTTCACCAAAATTTTCCATTGAATTTGTCCCCAGATGAGTAACATAAGCCAGAATATTACCAGTGGATTGACACTGACGGAATTCATACTTGAAATCGTTGATCAGATGAAAGTTTAAGGGTTGGCAGTTAATTGATTTCTCCATTACTTTACAAAGAGTAGAAGTAAGTGCAGTGGGACAATAATTGGATGGGAGGGATTTGTCATATTTGTCTCCCTTTTTAGGAACTGGCTGGACATGATCATATTTCTAAGCAAAAGGGAAAACACCTTTGGAATAAGAAAGTTGAAAAAAGCGACACAGAACAGGAGTAAGTTCAGCAGCACAGGTTTTCAGAAAATGTGGAGAAATACCATCAGGACCTAGAGCTTTCTTAGCATCGAGATTGTTCAAAATCCTTCTGACATCCTTTTGTTGGAAGACCACAGGAGGAATTTAAAGGAGTGTACTGGGAATGGTAGGAGGTGGTTTACCAAGATGTAGCCAAGTGGTCAGGAGTGCGAGTGCAGTAGCACACGCTGTTTAAGTGGACCGCCTTCAAGTCTGTGACTGCTAATTATGATTAACATTTGTATCGTTTGATTTATTTTAAACTCCACTTACCTGTTGGTCATGCCGAAGTATAAACCAGAACATTTTTTTAATCCCTGTCTTAGTGCCGTGAAGAGTTTATAAAGGTAGGGTACCTGCATGTACCTAGGACACTTACAATAAAGATCATATTTATCATCAATACATGAGTTGCAAGTAAAGTAGGATACTAGCAGATCAGCTTTATCTTTGGCTAAAGTGGCAATAAAACCATCTGGTTTTGACAGAGGTGGGAATAGAGATGGCAAAAGTTGCGGCCATTAGCTTTGACAAGAGACCAGAATGCTTGATTCCCTTTTGAACAAGAAGCGTTTTCTACTCTTAGCCTGTTAAAAATCTATTTTGTACTGGTTAATAACTGCTTTACAATTATTGTGAGTTTTGGTGTAAGCAGAAAATGAACCTGGAGATTTGGATACACGCCAATTGCGATATGCAACATTCATATCTTGAACAGCCTTAACACATTAATAGGAAAACCAAGGTTTAGATAAAGGGTGAGATTTTAAGGTGGAGTGCAGAGTAAAGGATTTCACCCCTACAAGAATAATTTCACTGACACAATCTGAGCAAATGTTGACATCAGAAGTTTTGAAACAGTAATCTGACCAAGCAAATGAAGAAATGAAATCTTGCAGATCATCCCATTTCATGAGGTCGAGAATGGCCACAAGAGAAAGGTTCCATTGGAGAAGAGACCATCACCAGGGTGTAATCTAAGGTGCCTAGAGGATCATCATCTCGACTGTGTACTTATAAGGGTTTGTGAGAAAAAGATCAAGTGTGTTGGCTGTGTGGTTAGGATTGTCTGATATTCTGGTAAGTAAATGAACAATTTGTGCAAGGTAATTGCAGAAGCCTCAGCATCTCAACCAGCTGGTCCATGTAACTAAAAAACAGAAGCCAGCTGGAGTTGTGAGTGTTAAAATCACCAAGGAAAATTATCTCACTATTAGAAAAGTTGGACTGGAGAAAGTCAAGTTTCAAAGAGTTTTGAGTGATTATTGGATTTGGTAGAACAATAGAGGCAACAGATGAATTTGACAGAATGGAGTAAAGAGATTTTAAGCCAAAGAAGAGAGGAGATTCCAAATTATTAAGTCTCTGACAGGGAATATCAAAGCAGACATTTACATAAGTACCACCTTTGAAGCGAAAGGAATCGTACAGCAAATAATTTAGACAACTGAGATGAGCAGTGGTTAAATCAACCTATAACTGGGATTCTGTCAGGAAAAGTACTTGAGGTTTGGCAGACTAACTGGAAATGGACACTGAGGTTGGAACTGAGACCACGTATATTTGTGAAATGAAAGAGGAAGTGTTTGGAAGGTTTAGATGCTTTTGCAGATAAGTTTGTTCTATTTGTTTGACAATTCGTGGTGTATTTAGTAGTAAGAAAAAGTGGGGAGGACATGTTGTATGAAATAATGAAATTTTTGGATATGGCATATACACAGCAAGGATATACCCAGCTCCTTGACATAACCTGGCCTCGACAATTCCTCCTGCATAGACACTACTCGGACTCCCTCCAGTCACTATCTGGCAGAGTAAAAACAGCGAGATTATACACTAGCTGATCCAGAAGCCTCCTATAGAGTAACCAATAGGTTCAGTCCAGTGGACTATCTAGCGGCTGGCCTTCAAATGCCATTTTAGAGCTGTACCCTCGAAATGTAAGGAAGCTTGGATCTCATCATGGTGTCCATCATGACCTCAAAAGATATCAGTCATTCTACATGATGGAACAGATGGGAGGGTTGCTGGAGCTTTGCTCTGGAGACTAAACATAGGTTCCACCACTTCAAGCCTCTACTGAACAATGTGGTGGTATTGCACTGGTTGATGAGAGTACATCATTGGTATTACAGATATATCCTTATCACTAAAATATCCTTGTCATCTGAATACAAAAAATATATAATGGTTTATACTTTTTTTGTAAATTAAAAAAAAAACAAAAAAACCATACAGTCAAAAGATATGTCATGAACATGTAATTATCTTGAAATAATGAAAAGCAGAGTTTAAAAGACCATGGGTCTTTTTTTTTTTTTATGCCGTTTAGCTTCTACATATTTGGGGGAGGACATAAATAAGAAGATTGAAATAGCCTGCCTGTGTTTTTCATAGTTAAAATTAGGCCAAATAGCTTTAGTTGTTTTGCAATAATTTAATAATTATTAATTTTTTTTATTATTATTATAAACTCAACTTCTAATTTTTATTTATATATATATTACTTTATTTTATTTTTTTTTTCCAGTTATGGGATATCAAATTTTTACAAGATTCCATTTCTCAAATACAGAACATTTTAACTTCTATTCCTGAAAGCTGCATAAACTGCATTCCAGTGGTAGGAGTTTCTTCATATTCTTTCAAAAACTGAGTTTTTCTCAATTTTTTTCTTTTCACTGATATATAATAAAAACTGTGTTAAAATTGGAAATTTTTTAAAATTTTCGAATTTCTACTAATCATATGCCTTTGCAAATGCTAATGTGTGATCATTTATATTTTCTAGTGAGTGCAAAGCTAATTAAAAATGTTGTTCAGCGTGTCAAAGAAATACAACATAATTTCAGGAGACATATTTTCAAATTTTACATGTATTGTAAAATCTGAAAAAAGTAACACGTTTGCTTTATGACATGATTTTTCAATTTCATGTGGTGGGAAACATAATGTAATTAGACATTTGCAGTAAAAAAAAAAAAAAAAAGCATAAGGACAGTGTATACTGCATAGAAAAAAATGCAAAAAATAGATGTAGCATTTCATAATAACAATTATGTCATATGTTCCAATTATTTATTTGCATCTTTTGTCATAGAATATAGCTTCCTTTGAGTTGTGCTAATTAGGTGCATTGCTCAGAAAAGTGTTAACCAGTAGCAAAATGGCAAAAAAATATGATTGTGGAAGAACAAAAACAAAAAGTATTAGCAAAATTGCATATAGAGATGGCTCTTGAAAATGGACCATTTTTTATTGCTACAGATGGCAGTAATCAAAGTGATTCCAGGCTACAGTAAACTTTTGAAATAACGGCACCTTCGGGGATTCAAGGTGCTGTTATTTCGATTTTTTCGTTATCTAGAAAGTTTTATTTTTAACGTATTTAATGCAGAAATAATGAGGCCAAATAAGAAATAGAGAGATTAAGAATGCAATTTTATTAACTGCACATTAAAAAACATAAACATGTTGATGATCCAATGTTCTGCCATGGTCCTATATTCTGCCATTAATACACTTCTGCTTACGCCCCATTCTATTTTCTTCATTATATCAAGTTTAGTCTGTGCGTGTAGCACAGTGGTATCGTCACCATCCTCCCCACACTGGATAGAAAAAGCCCAGGGTTTAAATCTCATCAGTGATGCGAGGAACTTTTTAGGCTTTTTTCACTCCGTGGCTGAGTTAGTAGGGCTCAGGAATAGATAGCAAGGTTTTTCCCCAGAAACTGGGGGTTTTCGTCCAGCAAAACAGGCAAATCGAACAGAGAACACACGCAATTTACAGACACAATACACATGGCTATATGAATTAACATTCCTGGTGACCGTAATGTAATAGTGTAATAGTTTGAATTATATAAAATTTGTCACTAAGCTTTAATGTTGTTTTTCTTTCTTCTCTGTATGAGGTTTATTAACTTTAGGAATAAAGTTAATAAACCTCATACAGAGAAGGATTTTTAATTTAAAACAGCAGTATAATCCGTGATATCAGTACAGAATTCACTTTGAAAATGGCAAACGTAAACAAATACAGTAATCACTTGACTTGCCATTTTCTTTTTTAGGCACTGCAAGACATCTCTGCTGTATGTATACATCCAATCTCCGTGTGCCATTATTTGGGGGTGCCGTTATTTCACAGTCTACTGTATATCCTACTGTAGTGCCCTTTCATAATAAAAAAAAATCATTGGACATCTGAACAATATGAAAGCTTGTGGGATTCCTTTAAAGTACTATCTGACATTTTAATGTTGCTAATGCCCCTTAATAATAAGCCTAAAAACTAGAGTAGCAAAAGACTATTAAAAGAGGAGATTGAACTCTTGTAATAGACTGTCCTTATCATCTTATTAATTTATCTGCTGAAAAATGAACTACATACCTTCCTGTGAAAGTGGATGAACACTTGGTGGAAATTTAGTACTATATGGAAAGAAGTGCTAAAAGGAAAGTTAGATTTCAACAATTTAAATATGCCACTAAAGTAAAACAGATTTTGAAATGTGTTTACAGTGTTCAAAATATGTTTTACTTCAGTTGGCTGTCTTTGGTTAAAAGTGTGGCTAGACTTAGAACAGTGGCAATCTTTTACAAGTCTATTTAAAAAAGATGCTAGAAGTTGTGAGAAAAGCAATATGAACACTTTTAGAATTACCATGCTGAAAGGTACAACAATGACTCATGTTCAAATCCAAAAGTTTAGAAAGAAGCAAATTATCCAGCAAATTATCTGATAATTCTAGGCATGTTATCCTCACTCATGCAGAAAGTCCGTTCTTTTTTCCATCTTTTGGCTTGAATAAAGCAATTTGTTTGATTCTTTTAAATATTATGCCAATATTTGAAAATCTGAACATAGCATAGCTCTTCAGTCCAGTGTACTTCACATCTACATGCTGAAGTCATTACTCCTAGATATGTTGAGGAATGTTATATGCAACTTTATTATATCAACGGTTTTTAAACCATTCACTTCCATTTTGGAAGTTGATTACCATAACAATAGCAGACTAAACTATAAGGATGATTCTGAGTTAGTAATGGCCATTTCTTCTGCCAAGTGTTTAGTCTAAAACAAGAGAAGATTCTGTTCGGTAAGGAAGTAAGTTTGCTTCCCATTGAAAAATAATGTTAAAAATGCCGAGTTAGCATAAATTTCATTAATTGCTAGTGTGAAATTTTCAAGTTTGAAATTTTTTGTGGGCAAGTTTCTAGAATTTCTTGGCATTGATAAAGAAATGGATGAAGTATGATGTTTTGTAGTATCAGCACTGTCAGTTTCATTGAACCTACCAGACACTAGTGCAGAGTGGTCAGGGTGCATAAATATACATGCTTTGAGTGACTGTGGTTGTTCAAGCCCACTGACTACTAAATATGGTGCTATTTCTCTCGCACTCGGCGTCTCCGTCTCCAGGTGGGCAGGAGCACACGCTTCTTGATTAGACCGGGGTTCGAACCCGTGACCACCAAATATGGAGGATGCGGAAAGGTCAGGGAATGACCACCGCAATATCCCCGGAGCAATATGGCCTTAGTTGCTAAAACTCCTACTCTCACACTTGTAAACTCTCCTAACTTATGTTCATCCCAGAGTATACACAGAAAATTTATTTATTATGAAAGAAGAAAGAATTGATGTGTGATGGTCCTTGGTTTAGGAATGGAAAAGTGCACAAGGAAGCTTTAAACATAATATATCCCAAACCATATTTGTCAGTTTAATCATTACTCATAGCAATGCTAAGTGTAAGAGAGTATTCTGCCAGGTTAGAAAAACAAAAACTGTGTACAGATCTTCTCTTTCTGCGAAGCTTTGGGAATGCTCATAATAGCCAAGTCTAGACACCTGAACAAAAGTAGCAACTAACATGAGGCTGTGCAAGTATTTTGATTTAAAGCACAGAGGTATGGTCATGTGAATGCTGATTAGTGTGCACAGTATCAATGAACATAGCACCACATCTGAACATTATTTATGTTTTTTTAATATAAATTATTTATTGAACCTGATATTTTTATTTTTTAGGTTATTTTTTCTTAGAACATTATAAAAATTAGCAAAACACATGGTAGTGCAATATGTTCTTCTATTGAAATATAGTTGCGTTAAGTTAGGAACTTGTTTCTTTCAAATGGTTGTGTTGTGGCTGCATAAAAACATTGTGTTATTAGCATAACAGTCTGACATATATATGATATGTAGCAAAATCATAAAACTATTAGTTGATAAACTGCATTTATCTCCTGCAAAGATGGCAAGAAGAACCCAGTAGACAGTTTTCAGGACCCATAGTGGTTCTTTAATTGTGGTAAATAGGTAGATCTAAAGTTTGAATCAATTAGGTTGGCATTAGTTGGATAATTTTGTTATATATAATTAACTTATAACTCCAGTCATTTGTTGGGCATATATCTTTGCTTTCATTTAGCTAGGGATATAACTAATTTAACACCGTGGTCGTTACAGTATAGCGTAACATATATTACAAACTTATTAGTGCAAGGTATAACGTAAAACTAGATAGCATAATACGTATCACTGCATTTAGGAATCTATTATATTAGTGTAGTATTGACGGTTAATTAATTAAGTTTATTAATTTTCATTGTTAATCAATTGTATTCAAATGAAAATCATGACCTCAGACTAGAGCAGCTAAAAAATGGGCACAAAGTAGCAGAAGTGCTGTGGCTTGGGGAGAACCGAAGGGGACGAAGTATACTGTGATCACTGCCACCTAGTGGTTCCTATAAAGGAGCCACTAGGTGGCAGTGATCACAGTGTACAGATGTTGGGTATACTTAAAGACGTAACTAACATCAGGGGTAAAGGGAAGGGATTTTGCTTTCATTAAGGTAACTACAGTGGTCTCAGACAGTTTTTCAATTCTATACAGTGGATCCAACTAATGATTTTACCAACAGTAAATTCTAAATGGGAAGCATTCAAGGAATTAATCTTGAAAGCTACTAGGCTTTTCATACCAACTAAGAAATACTGTTCAAGATTTAGAGCTAAATTGATATCAGATGAACTAATGAGGCTCGTGACAGAGAAGAAAAATGCATGGGATTTATATAAATTATCAGGCGACAGAAGCCTATGGTAGATATAAGCTAATCTCTAATCAAGTCACCAAGGAAGTTAGTCAAGCAAAGGCAGATTACGAGAAATCTTTGGTAAAGGGTGCAAAGAAAAACAGCAAAGACTTCTTTACTTATGTAAACTCTAGAATTAAGAGGATGAATCAGGTTTATCCACTTGATATCGATGGTTCCAGTTTTGATGATCCTGATGAAATAGCTGACAAATCGAACAAATATTTTGTATCTACAGTCACACATGAGGAATCCTGTAAGGAAGTTGAGGACATAAGCTTATTAAACTCTAACAGGGAGTTAATGATTTTGTAATAACGAGCAAAGTGGAGAAGAAATTGTTGAATCTAAACGTAAGAAAGGCACCTGGGGTGGATGAAATCTACCCAGTTATATTAAAGGAGGCAAAGGAAGTAATCAGATCCTTAGTTATAATTATGAGAGCATGCTTGGACTCAGGGGGAAGTCCCCACAGACTGTTGATGTGCAAATGTATCCCCAATTCACAAAGGGGGGATCAAAGGGTGACACAAGTAGTTACAGACCTGTTAGTTCAACTTCTGTTCTGGGGGAAATAATGAGTCACTGGTTAAAGAAGTATTGCAAGATCATCTAGATAAGACTACAGTAATAATTCAGACACAGCATGGGTTTGTTAAAGGGAAGTCTTGTCTGACCAATTTGATTGGATACTATGATGTGGTCACAAAGGAACTGGATACAAAAAATAATTTTGATATCATATACAGTAAAACGTCGGTTATTTGGAATAAATTTGAAAGGCTGATCTTTCGTTTTTTTTTTTATTAATAACAGTAGTGCAGTAAGCACAGGTTATATTGATCATGTTTGCAAATTGAATTTTAATTCTAATAAGTGAAAAATCGAGTTTACTACCCATTTATAACAGATTGTACAAACAAAAAGCCCAGTAAACCAAAAACTGCAAATTGTTTTCATTGTTTTATGGTTGTGACCTTCAGAAATGTGCTTTAGGAAAATATCACAGAGACCTGGATTTTCTCGGAAACCATGAGTGAATTTCAGATTAGTTTAGCTCCAGATTCGGTAAGAATAATATCGGCTTGAAGCTGTACGATTTATTATTTTTCTCAGTTTTTTATGGTAAAATATGAGTGAAAAGAAAATGCGTAATTTTTAAACATTGCAACAAAAAATGGAAATTATTAATAGAATTAGAAGAGGAAATTTTAGGAAATTTCTACTGTGGGTACTTCAACAATTTACAACATCAAGAAAAATTCCAATGCTATAGCAGAATTTGTGTCGATTATGGATAGTGAAGGAGGTTGTTGATGTTGATTAACGGTTTTAAGACACAAGGGCATCAAAGGCCACGACGTGTCTTTCCAGGGGATTTTTTTTTTTTTTTTTTTTTTTTTTTTTTCAGATTTGCTTGTAAAATTGGATTTATCGAATAAAGTTAGAGTTCATCTAGATTTGCAGAGTTGTCTAATATCTGTTTTAAAGTAAGTGGGTTCTGATTATTGCATAAACTCTGAAAGCAAAGGAATCTGGAATTTCTGAAGCATGGGCATACCAAAAGGATGTGTTTTACTGTAAGCAGAACTTGGCATTGAAAACAGAGAGGGGGGTCTCATTAGCTAGTAAATAATAATGTGTAAGATGGGTGTGGCCAATTCTTAGTCTGGCAAGCATTACTTCTTCTCTGCGACTTTTTCTGATGCTTGAGTCCCATGTTTGTGGGTATGGTTTTATTTCCTGCAGTTTATTGTTCATTTGATTTCTCCATATCTGAGCCCATTCATCTTCACATGCTCTAATAATAATTGGCCTAAAATCAGAGTGTGGAACTATCTTTGTATTGTTCGGCAGTTCAGAAGCTAACTTTGCTGCATTATCTGCTTTTTCATTGCCTTTTATTCCAGAGTGTCCTGGGAGAGAGTTATTTTAGAGTGTTTTTTTTTTGACAGAGGTTGATTAAAGGATCAATTTCTAGCAGGACAGGATGACAAGAATGACATTTACCTTGTATGGCTGATATAGCACTGAGCGAGTCAGAATATATTAGGACAGAAAGCGCTGACCGTTGACATATTTCACTTAATGCAAGTTGGATGACATATAATTCTGCAGAAAGTATACTGTACTCAAGTGGAAGAGATTTTGAAACCACATACGAAGGGAATACAGCTGCTGCATCTACTTAAGAGTTGCGATTTAGAACCATCCATATAGATTACGAGTTTCCCAGTGTGTTCCAATGTATGGTTGGCATGCAGCTGTTGGATGTTAAAGGAGGATATAGTGTTTTTTGACCATTGAAAGAAGTATAGATCAATGTCCACATCATGTCCCTCCCATGAAGGTGGTGCCTCCGTAGCCAGGTGGGCAGGAGCGGCAGTGCATAGCACACGCTCCTTGATTAGACCGAGGTTCGAGCCCGTGACCACCAAATACGGAGGATGCGGAAAGGTCATGGAATAACCACCGCATATCCCCCGAGCAATATGGCTTTAGTTGCTAATGCTCCTAAAAACCAAATAACATGGAGGTAAATGCATATTTGAACTTTCCTCAATTTTGTTGAAATAAATTTCCCATTTCTGTATTATTTCGTGGAGGCGTATCCCAGCAGGCCTGGGTTCATTAGGCTTGGATTCGTAGTCTTTGCCAAAGAGATTGGTTTAGGTATACCCAACAATGATGAGATGGAAAGCTTCTTATTTTGGCAGCATATTGGCAGAGTAGGTTTTGTCTTCTAATATACAGAGAGGGTTCGTGTGCTTCCACATACTAGCTCTGAACTGGTGAGGTTCTGTAGGCACCTAGTGCGGATCAAAGAGCACTGTGTTGTATGGTGTTCAGGGATCGTAAGATGCTGTTTTTAGCTGAATCATATACTATAGATCCATAATCTAATCGTGACTGGATTAGAGCACAATATAATTTCAGTAGTGACTGCCTGTCAGCACCCCAAGATGTTGAGGATACTGCACGAAGGATGTTTAACTTCTGAAGGCATGTAGTTCGTAGATAGGTTACATGTTTATGAAAATTTAATTTTGTATTGAAAATCAAACCCAATAGTCTTATGGAGTTTGTCATTGGTATTTCTCTGCCTTTCAATTTTAATACAGGTTCTGGATGGAGCGATCTCAATTTACAGAAGTGTATTGCTGCTGTTTTTCCCTCAGTTAACTGATAGCCATTGCATTTTGCCCAAGTTTCAATTTTATTTGTTGCTAATTGTAGTTGTCTTTCAATGGTAGCCATGCTTGATGATTGACAGGAGATGGCAAGGTCGTCTGCATACATATAAGTTTTCACCATAGCTGGGATGTCTCAAGTAATGCTACTGGTACGTAATGCAAAAAGGGTGGCACTTAAGATCAATCCTTGCGGTACTCCTTCTTCTTGCGTGTGAATTGTGGACAGCTCATTCTGGAATCGTACTTGAAAGGTCCTGAAATGGAGAAAATTCTATATGAATTGAGGCAGATTACCTCTCAGTCCAAGATTATTTTAAGTCTTGAAGTATTCCATATCTCCAGGTTGTATCAAATGCTTTGGTAATATCAAAAGTTACCATTTCCATATGTTGTTTTTTAATAAAAGCATTTCGAGTTTGAGCTTCAATTTTGATGTGGACATCAGTTGTAGACCTGTTACAGCGGAAGCCAAATTGGTGCCTCGTTATAGTGTCTTGATCTTCAATAATCCAGGTAAGTCTCTTGTGAACCATCTTCTCTATTAATTTTCCTAAACAGCTGGTCAAAGATATAGGGCGATAATCATTGGGAGAAGAAGCATCTTTCCCAGGTTTTGCTATGTCTACCACTATTGAATGATGCCATGTATCAGGGTAAACATTTTCTTCAAATATTCTGTTGTAAAATTTTAATAGGGCAAATTTTGAGTTGGCGTTCAGATGGTGAAGCATTATATAGTAAGTGCCATCTGGTCCAGCAGAACTATTTCGAGAACTCTGGAGAACTTCGTTAAATTCAGTAATAGTGAATGGAAGGTTATAGGAAAAAGATTGGTTCGTATTGAAGTTAATTTTATATTTTTCTGTAGACGTTTTTATGCATCTAAATGAGCCTTCATAGGACTCAGAGGATGAAGTAGCAGCGAATGTTTCAGCTAATGCCTCTGCAATATCAGTCAGAGGTGAAATATCCCTTCCTTTCCAAAACAGGATTGGGGCAAAAGTTTGCTAATACTTTCCACTGAGGATTCGGATCTTTCTCCAGATTATTCTGGGGTCAGTGTTTCTGCAGATGGTAGAAGTGAAGCAAATCCATGCATCCTGTTTTGCTTTCCTACGAATTCGGCGTGCTTCAGCTTTGAGTCGTTTATAGTTTATAAGGTTCTCCAGTGTGGCATTTTTGCGAAAGATATTCCAAGCTTTGTTTTGTTTTCTTTTGGCAAGAAAGCAATCCCTTGTCCACCATCCATTACCTTCGTTTGGTAGTATTTGATTTCGGAATTGCGCTGGCAGCAGCTCCAAGTAGTTCTTCTACTACGTGCCTAGTGGCATTATTAATAGATGCAGTAAGGATCAAATGACTATCAAAATGGATTGTATTAGAAAATTTTTCCCAGTTTGCTCGGTGAAAATTCCACGAAGTTTGTTGATTGGAAGCATAGTTTGTATCTGTCTGTATTTTGCAAATTATAGGAAAGTGATCACCATTGTGAAGGTCAGTTAATACCATCCAATCAAGGCTAGGATAAATGGACGAGGAATATGTGGACAGGTCCAGAGCAGAGCTTGATCCTGTAGGTAGATGGATATAAGTATGAACACCAGTATTTAGTAATGTTAAGTGATATTCTGCATCAAGTACAGTTCGATCATCCTTCCTCTACGATCTGTGTTTGGGGAACCCCACAAAGGATGATGTCCATTAGATCACCTAGAAAGCGTACAGGGTGTGGCAGTTGATTTAGTAAATTAGCAATTTCTGCAGTAGAACATGAAAAGTTTGGTGAGATATAAATGGAGACAAAAGTGAGAGAAATGCCAACAACAATATGAATGGCTACTGCTTCTAGATTTGTACACAGCTGGATAGGTTTGGATGGTATATCACTACAAACTAAAATTGCTACTCCTCCTCTTGCTGGAGATTTAGAACATCTGTCACGTCTGTATAGTGTATACCATGAGAAGTGTGGAGTATAATTTGATGATAAATATGTTTCCTGTAGACAAATGCTTGCAGGATCGTGCAGGTGCATTAAATATTTAATTCATTGAGATTGCTTCTTAGACCTCTACAATTCCATTGAATTATTTTCTGCATTACTTGGGTTTAGATTAGGAAGATTAATCTGATCGTTTTGTTTTCCCTCGATCCTATTTATATTTTTCTCGTTTTGGAAAAACTGGATGAGTAATATCCATCTCGTCATCAGCATGTAGCAGGAGAACTGCACCTTCATTATATGACTTCTCATCAATTTCCATAGTTCGATCAGTTGGTTTATTCTGTGTAAGGTGTGCCTCTTTCTTGTTTGTTAACATTCCTGACTTGGCAGCATCTTGCTGTGGCTTGGATGGTTTTGTATTAGTAGAATTTGATATACTCTTTGTCTTTGTTGCTGTCAGCGTCTCCCCGTCTGTCAGGATGAATGGGGAGACGCTGGCAGCAACAAAGACAAAGAGTATATCAGCATCTCCCCATCCGTCAGGATGGATCTTGCCCATTGAACAAGAGATAATTTAGGGGGAATTGTAGTAGTAGTAGTAGTAGTAGTAGTGGCACATGATGCAAGAAAGCAAGTGTAGGAGCTTATGCAGCATCAGCCAAAAAAAAAAAAAAAAAAAAAAATCACACCATACCCTCCAAATGCCTGTCCAGTTCCTCCTTAAATTTATTTAACCTATCAACTTCCACAACGACAGATGGAAGTTTGTTCCAGCAATTAACCAACCGCTGGCTAAAGGCAAATTTCCGCACATCTATTCTACATCTGTCCTTTCTTAATTTGAACTTATGTCCCCGTAGGTTCGTATTCTGAACAAGTGGGAGGATCCCATCAGAATTCAGCGTGCTCAACCCATTCAAGGCCTTATAGACCTCAATCAGATCACCGCGCAGGTGCCTAGTCTCCAGCCACTGCAATTTGCAGAACTTAAGCCTCTCTTGGTAAGAGGATCCCTTCATTCCCCTCACCAATCGTGTTGCTCTTCTCTGTACACGCTCAAGCAAATCTACATCCTTCCTAAAATGAGGCCTCCAGACCTGTACGCAGTACTCAAGGCGTGGCCTGACCATTGCCTTATACAGAGGGACAATCACCTCCTTTTCCCTGCTAGCAAAATTCCTATATATCATTGACAAAACCCCATGACCTACCCTAGCAGCCTGTCTGCATTGCTCAGAAAACTTCATATCTGACTGCACAATTACTCCCAGGTCTTTTTCATTTTCTACCACCTTAAGTGTAGTACCACACAGTTGGTACGTTTCTCTGGGGTTACTTCTACCCATATGCAGTACTTTGCATTTGTCAAGGTTGAACTTCAGTTGCCACTTCTTAGCCCATCTGCCCAAATTATCTAGATCCTGTTGCAGTAGCACACTGCCATTACTGTCATTAACAACCCTGCCAACCTTTGTGTCATCTGCAAACTTCGACATTAAGCCTGATATACCTTCATCAATATCATTGATAAATACACAAAACAACAGTGGACCCAACACCGAACCCTGTGGGACTCCACTAATAACATTAGTCCACGAAGAGCAGCACCCATTGATTACCACCCTCTGTCTTCTCCCACTTAACCATCCTTTTATCCATTGTAGCAACTTACCCTTAATACCATTCTGCTCCAATTTTTACAGTAGTCTTCCATGCGCAACAGTGTCAAAAGCTTTCCTGAAATCCAAGTATATGATATCAAAATTATTTTTTGCATCCAGTTCCTTTGTGACCACATCATAATAACCAATCAAATTTGTCAGACAAGACTTTCCCTTAACAAACCCATGCTGTGTTTGAATTATTGCTGCAGTCTTGTCTAGATGATCCTGCAATGCATCTTTAACCAGTGACTCCATTATTTTACCCGGAACAGAAGTTAAACTAACTGGTCTGTAATTACTCGTGTCACCCTTCGATCCACCTTTGTGAATTGGGGACACATTTGCACATCTCCAGTCCGTGGGAACCTCCCCTGAGTCCAAGGATGCTCTCATAATTATGGCTAAGGGTTTGCTTAGTTGCTTTGCCGCCTCTTTTAAAATAACTGGATAGATCCCATCCACCCCAGGTGCCTTTCTTATGTTTAACTTCAACAATTTCTCCTCCACTTTGCTCTCAGTTATTACAAAATCATTAATTGTAATGTAAGTCTATGTTGAAAACTCTTTAGTGTTTTTGACTGCATTGGATTTGGAAGGCATCACGTTTAATATCTGTTTACGTGCTTCTTGGTATGATACGTTTTTCTCTACCTTGTATTTCAATATTTTTTTTCCTATTTTCCATGATTCGCAAGTTCTAGGATATGCAGGGTGAGCACCCTGGCATTTGGGACATTTTGGTGCTGCTGGACATTTTGGTGTTTGGGGGTGGTCTGATGAGCCCCACATGGGATAAATAGCCTTACCCTGACATGCTGTTTGAGAATGACCATATTTCTGACACTTCAAGCATCTAAGTGGATTTGGAATATATGGTCGGATTTTACAGGAAAGGTAGCCAGCTTTAACTGATGCTGGGAGATTCGGAGTATTGAAGGTATGGATAACGTTTCTCGTGGGTGTAAGAACACCATCCTGTTTGGTCATTATTCTTTTGGCACTGATGACGCATTGTGCCTTAAGTTCATCAGCAATTTCTTCCTCGGGAACATTAAGGAGGTTCCATTCTGAAATGACCCCTTTTGAGGTGTTTATGTTCTATGTGGGGTTACAGAAATGGGAAGGCCTCCAACGGTCGTTTGCTTCAGGAGCTGCCTAGAATGAGTAGGATTAGATGTTTCTATGAGATCTCCTGAGTGAAGTCGTTTGACTATTTTTGGAGTACCTGCTACAGCCTCTGCTTTTCTGCACCAAAAATGGAGATAAGCTGCTAAGAGGTTTTGTAGACAAGGAATGTAAAATTTGGAAAGCAGGCAGATCAGGTGAAGAATCATCTTTTTTGATTCTTTTTGCTTGAGATGACTCAAGTTCACGTGAGCATGTAGGCTCTACAGTCGGTGATATCAAGGGATCCATGTTTGCTCCTTTTCGCCCTGAGTATTGACTTTATACTCAGATTACCAGTCCCGCCATGTGGAGGCAGGAGCGGTGCTACCAGTGACCAAGCGATAAGAGGTTAGTGGTTACTGTGTTAGAAAAGTTAGTTATATAAATACAAAAGAAAGGTGTATTTCCTTTCTTGATATAAAGCTTGCCTCTTTATTTAGAAGGAGCCAAAAATAAATAACTTTAAAAGAAAAAACTAGAAATCTCTTAAACTACTCGTTTATAGAAAGGACTCTTTTAAATCGCCTTTGGAAAATTGCTAGATCACTTCGCTTGGCACTCGGGGCCAATGAAGGAGGATCTAGCAGGAAAAAGACTATATCGAAACCTGAAAATGTCACTTTAGAGAGTGCACTTTATTTTTGGTTCTTCTGATACAAAGGTTGGCAGGGTTGTTAATGACAATATGCTACTGCAACAGGATCTAGAAAAGCTGGGCAGGTGGGCTGAGAAGTGGCAACTGAAGTTTGACATTGACAAATGCAAAGTACTACAAAGTACTACTTACAGAGAAATGTACAAACTGTGTGGTATTACACTCGGTGGTAGAGAATGAAAAAATCATGGTGGTAATTGTGCAGTCAGATATGAAGTTTTCTGAGTAGTGCAGACAGCCTGTCAGAGCAGGTCATGGGGTCTTGTCAATAATATACAGGAATTTTGCTAATAGATATGAGGAGGGTGATTATCCCTTTGTATAAGGCAATGGTCAGGCTGTGCCTTGAGTACTGCGTACAGGATCTGGGGGCCTCATTTTAGGAAGATGTAGAGTTGCTAGAATGAGTATAGTGAAGGACAGCAAGATTGGTGAGGGGAACGAAGGGGTCTTACCAAGAAAGGCCTAAGTTCTGCAAATTGCAGCATCTGGAGCAGTGGTTTTCTGGAACTGTGGTGCCACAGACACATTCCAGGGGTGCCTCATAATTTGGGTTTCAGTTACTTAAACTTATATATTTTTTTTTTAATTTATATATTTATTTCATTATAAAAAAGGTGTACGGTATCTTTTTAATTTTTTGGTGATCTGTAATTGACCTTTATTTAGTACCTCTATATAAAGAATAAAATATTATATAAGTATATATAATTTGTATTATATAGTATGACTCAGAGCTGTAATACTCAGTATGATCTACGTTGATAATAATATTAGTAAAATAATAAGAGGAGTTTATCTCAATATAGTACGTAGAACACTTCCGTATGATACCCTCCAGAAATTAAAACGGAAAAAACGAAAAAATCCCGTATCGAAAAGCGTTATCAGCTTCAGGAAGGGAAATCGTTTTGAATATTTTCGTTAGATTCTTTTAATTGCGTTAATTTGATTTTTAATTGTTTTAAATTGATTTGAATTGTGTTAAATTGATTATTTAATTATTTATATTTTACTCTAATGTACTGGTAAGTTGTCGATTTTTTCGTTTTTTCCGTTTTAATTTCTGGAGGGTATCATACGGAAGTGTTCTACGTACTATATTGAGGTAAACTCCTCTTATTATTTTACTAATAATTTGTATTATGAATTGTAATTTCGTTTATAATTATATTGTTATAATAACTATCATATAACAACATATTTTTAATATCATACTAAGGGGCTTCGTCCCCTGCTCGCTGCACTTGCTTCTTTTGAGAAAATAAAATAAATTACTTACAGAAGCTTTCAGCTGTGTGTTTCTCTTCCTCACCTATGAATACATAAATACGTTACTATATCTGTGTAATATCGCTGTAGGTACGCCATAGACAACTCTTAAAGAAAAACTACGATTGTAGTGTGAAAGGCATCATTTCATCTGTATCTCATATTGTGCCCATCCTTCACGAGTTACCGTGTATTACGAATAAGTAATGCTTCACTAATAGAGAAGACTATTGTCACTTATTCTCAGCGGACACCACTACCCAGACAGCACAGTTTCTAAGCTAGTTGGCTTTTCATCGGTGGGTGCCTTTAACACTACGATCGTTGTTTTTCTTTAAGAGTTACCTATGGTGTATCTACACCAATATTATAAAAAGTATAGAATCTTAAACTCATAAAATGTAATGCTTTCTTGCATTTAGTGTATTTAAATAAATACATTACATATGGAAATCAAGAATGGTACCGCGTGGTTATGTTAGATAAACATAGTGCATGACCACACTTAAACAGAAGTTAGTTTTACCACAGTAAAACAAGCTTCTGTTACATATTACCATGTAAACCCGCATCTCTCTTCTCCCGTTGGCTGAATAAATATCATTATCAGGAAAACTATTTTAATGTATAGAAGGACCCACACACACAATAAATTACTTTAGGATGCCATTATTAAAAAAGGTTGAAAACCACTTGTCTGGAGACTGGGCACCAGCGAGGTGATTTGATTGAGGTGTATAAGTCCTTGAATGGGTTGAGCAGACTCCATGCTGATGGGATTCTTCCTCTTGCTCAGATTACAAACCTGAGGGGACATAAATTCAAGTTGAGGAAAGACAGTTGTAGAATGGATGTACGGAAATTTGCCTTTCACTAGCAGGTAGTTGATTTCTGGAACAAACTTCCATCTCTCGTTGTGGAAGTTGATAGCTTAAATCAATTCAAGAAACAACTGGACAAACATTTAGACCAAATGGATGTATGAAATGTGATTTGATTTTTTTTTTTTTTGCTGTATACTGTATGAGATTGCTTACTTGCATCATATGACTCTGCTAATGCTAATATTTAAATGAACGCTAAATGGATACACAGGGGATCCCCCCAGTTATGAGGATTTGAAAATTAAAGAATTAAAGCTTTTTCTCTTGATTGAGAAAATTGACCAAGCACTTGAATATTTTTTTGTGAGAATGATCTTCTTTTATAATAAAAAATGTCTAATAAAATAATTTTCTCATTTTTCAGTTCCTTCGTCTATATTTTACTTATGTACAAGTACATAATAATCATTACTATATAATATCAGTGTAGATACACCATATCTACTTTTTTATATATGGCATTCACCATTGTGAATGCCATATATAAATGGCATTCACAATGAGCTGCCCATGTATTGCACTACCTCGAATAAGAAATGCTTCACTTGCAATACCAGGGTACCTTCCCAACCACCAATGAAAAGTCAACTAGCTTTGAAATGGTGCCATCTGGGTGGTGGCACCCACCGAGAATAAGCAACAATAGTCTTCACTATTAGTGAAGCGTTACTTATTGGAGGTAGTGCAATATATGGGCAACTTGTTGTGAAGGATGAGCACAATATGAGATACAGATGAAATGATGCTTTGATGCTTTTCACGCTACTATCATAGTTTTTCTTTAAGAGTTGTCAGTTATTTGGTTGGGTTTTTTTTAGGAGCATTAGCAACTAAGGCCATATTGCTCCGGGATATGCGGTGGTCATTCCCTGACCTTTCCGCATCCTTCGTATTTGGTGGTGACAGGCTCGAACCCCGGTCTAATCGAGAAGCGTGTGCTATGCACTGCTGCTCCTTCCCACCTGGCTACGGAGGCGCCTAAAGAGTTGTCTATGGTGTATCTACACCGATATTATACAGAATAACATAATTAGAATTTTAAACTTGTAAAATATTATGCCTAGTTGCATTTAGTTTTATTTAAGTAATAAACATTACGAAAATTTGGTCCCCATTTTAAGTGGAATATTCTGGAACCAATTAACCTCAGATAATGAGGATTCCCTGTAGTGGAAACAATGGTTTTCATTCATGGTTATTTTTTATTTATTTACTTTTTTTGTTATTGTACTAGGCAGTCACAGCCAACCTTGGCAACCCCACCATATATTTACAGTATCATTAGTTATTGCTTCTTTCATTCCTATGAGGTAAGGCGTCTCCGTAGCCAGGTGGGCAGGAGCAGCGGTGCGTAGCACACGCTTCTTGCCGGGGTTCGAGCCTGTACCACCAAATATGGAGGATGCGGAAAGGTCAGGGAATGACCACTGCATATCCCCAGAGCAATATGGCCTTAGTTGCTAATGCTCCTAAAAACCAAATAACAACAACAACCTATGACGTAATACCAATCTAGAACCATTCTAAACAGTCCATTTAAGTGCACAGGTCATAATTTTTCCCCTTAACATTTCAAGGTCATTTCCATCCACGTTTTGGCATACTGAGTGAGAGGGTGTTTTGTGGTCAAACAATTCATGCAATTTATTTTTCATTCTTCACTGGACATTTATGGTAAGAATGATTCTAACTCTCAGACAGTTAGAAATGTGGCAGATATGTTTTTGATGCAAAATGCAAGGTTTTACACTTCATTTTGCAGCATTAAACTTGGAAAATAACCTCAAAATAACATGTACATTGAGAGAAGCTTAATTAAAGACAGTAGAGGAAGAGGGGGATTTAGGGGTTGTGATCCAGGCAGATATTAAGGAGGTTCATAAAGAAGGCAAATGGTGTATTATTGATGATTTTTCAAACATTTGCTTGTAGCGGTAGAGAGGTCATAATCTCACTGTATAAGGTAATGGTGAGACTGCACCTAAAAAAATGGCATCGAGCTTCTTGAAAAGTCCAAAGACAACAAATTTGGTGCAATCTTCAAAAGGTTGCTCATCTAAAGGGGAGTGAACTTTAGTTCTGCAAATTGCATCACTTGTCAGGAGACTTGATTGAAATGTTTAAGGCTTTAAATGGATTGAGTAAGTTTAATGCTGTTTGAATCCTTCCTCCTGCTTTGACTACACATGAGTGGGGGCGTAAATTAAAATTGAAGAAGGATGGTTGCAGGATCAATGTTTGGAAATGCCTTCAATCAGCAGGTAGTTGACTGTTGTAACAAGCTACTGTATGGTGTTGTGAAGGTAGATAATTTGAATAAATTTAAGGAAGAATTAGACAAATTACTAGAGGGAATAGACAGATGAGGTGGGTGTGGTTTTTTTCATAAAAATACTAATGTGAGCGAAACCCATAATAGTATATTTTTTCCCCTTATTTTTGGCCAGTGCAACAAAAGTGTGTTTGGCTTCCTTGTACTGTATAGTGATACTAATGTTATCCTTCTCCCCACCCCATGCCTGTTTACACTTCATAGTCAACTTTGTGTCTGACTGTATTGTCACTTCCTATGTTTTTTTTTTTTTTTTGTGTTTTTTCCTGAATTACCTTTAACTATCTTTCTCCCCCCCCCACGCTCTCTAAGTTAAGCCTCAGTTTCTACCAAGTGCAAGACTTTACAGTGTTAGTAGTGTTACATCGTAGTTGCCATTTTTCACTGTATCAGTAACTAATCAGATACATTTTGAAGCATCATACCCCGTTTCTTGTCACTAAGCCTTAGATAATCAGCAGACTTTTGAGAGCATCTCTTATACTCCCTTCTCAATGTCATTAATGCATATTAGAAACAAGAGAGGCTGCAGCACCAGTTCCTGCCCAGAATTCCACTTTTTATGCTAGTCCACACTGAACAATACTCTTTTTATTGGTTCATCCCATCTAACAGCATTAACTTTATAAAAGTTCTGTCCACAGTTTGGCAGTATTTTGAATATTTAGCAGTAGTTTTGTGAATTCTTCTTCTTCTTCTTGAGATAGCTAGTGTTTTCTTCTTTTGTTATATATTTATATTAGAGTGTTTTGTAAGTTACTATTGAATATGTAAGAATAGTGTATCCATTTAAATTCATTATGAATTAATATTCCCTTCTGAAGTTTTTACTTATTATCTTATATAAATTTAATCCAATTTGAAATGTGCAAGTTTCGCCTTAATATATGTAAGAAAAGTATTCATTTAAAATCAATATGCACTCAGTATTCCCTGGTCCAAATAATTGTTTTGTTAAATCTATTATCATATCTCCATCAGAAAACTTTGTGGCCTGAGAAAAATTATACGGGCTTGATCATGTACAGCCACTCCCCAACTTTCATAAGGGCTGCGTTCCGCAGAACTCTACATAAGTCGGAATTTCCCAAAATGCTTATGCAGGCACTTGCAACTATGCGCGCTGAATTTGATTGAAGCAAAAAAGAAATGTTCAACGAACATATAAATAGAATTATTCAATTTTTTTATCTCATGCGCAGAAAAAATTACAAAAATTTCAAAATTATAAAATTAAAAAAGAGGGAGGAGACAGGCATAATGTTTGGACTCGGGGCATTTGCTTCTGAATCTGATTTTCCATCTTCGATATAGTACCTGAACGGTGTTCAGGTACTATATCGAAGTGATCACTGTTGATCTTAAATGTGTTGATCCTTTAACATGTTCTTTTATACATACACTGTCCCTTAAAATAGTATTCACTGTTGAAGCAATGAGACCTAATTCCGTGCAATAGATGACAAACTTTGTCCTGCTTTGTACTTCTTAATTAATCCATTTTCATTTCTAAATCAATTTTGTTTTGTTTCCTAGCACTGCCAGCACTTGCACTTTCCATTGGTCCCTTTCCCTTCACCATTGTAATAAGTAAATAGGAATGAAGAGAAGATTCTGAAAATTTATTTATGTTTTTTATATGATTGAAGATTTCAGTGAAGGGAAACTCATTTCACCATGATACCATAACATAAAAGCCCACAGAATTCCCGTTATCGGTAATATCACAAGTACAATAAGATCGAGTTTGCTACCCATTTATAATAGATTGTGCTAACAGAAAAGCCCAATAAATCAGAAAGTGCAAATTGTTTTATGGTAGTGACCTCCAGAAATATGTTTTAGAAAAATATCACAAAGGCTTTCAAAATTGATTCTTATAATGGAACATATGATAACAATGAAAATATAGTGAAATTTCCATTATAAAAATGATCTTTTAGAGAGATAAATAGCTTAGTTATAAAGCAAAAATTTCAACTTCTGAGTTCTTGGAGCGAATTGCCAAAAAAAAAAAAAAAATGTGTTATTAGGTTCACATTACAATATTTTCACGATACCTCCACATTTATTCCTATGGGATGCAAAATAAGTTTCCACGATTTTTTTAAGTTGGCATCCGCTGACAAAAACTTGCGTAAAGTCGAATTTCTGTAAGTCAAGTATTACATAAACCGGGAAGTGCCTGCATATTAAATTGTAATTTATCCTTTAGTAATTTTGTTTCTTTTCTTAACTTAGAGCCACTTAGGTCTGATGTAGAATTCGGAATTCTGAAGCATCACGAGATAACAATTTAGTGTTGACATTTGCAATTCTAAATGATATAAGCACAAATAAAAACTTTTTTTTTTTTTCCAATCTACATGGTATGAGTGTTTTTATGTATAGTCGTGTATTTTTATCTAATATTAATGTCGAAGTTATGTAATTTGGTTGTTTTGAATAATTTATTATTTTAAAAGAACTCCCTCTCTCAATGCACAATGCCTTTTTTTCTGACCTCAGAATTGTTTCTACATAAAACTGTTTTATGATTTTGTAATGGTAAATTAACCAAATTGGTCAAACCAGACCTCCCATTTATAAACTCACGCTGTCATCCTTTTAGGATTCTATTGTCATCGAGGTGGTACTGTATCGTGTCCAGTTAAGATAAAAAATAACACCTTATTGAAGTTTGTTGTTAATTGCAATTACATTTTCACAGTAATAGTTAAAAATTTATTTAATCAAAAGAAATACAACATATAACATTATTTCGTACATCCCCCCCACCTAAGTTCACTTGAGAAAAACAATTTTTGGCTTAATTTATATGAATTTAAGACATCGATTTTTGACCATTTTCAAACATTAAAATTGTTTCCACCAAATTACAAAGATTCCACCTCGTCTAATGAATTGGACAATATGATAGTTCTTCATCTTACTTTCCAGGGAGCCTGTCGTGTAGAAAGTATGCCAAGGAAATTTTAAAAATCTATTACAGTCAAATCTTGTTAATACAAAGTTCAAAGAACCTAAATTTTCATGTAATAACGAGGTTTTTGTAACGAGGTCCCCAGAAGTGTCAACATATTACCGTTTTTTTTTATGTTGTTGTTGTTGTTTTTTGGCACATACTATATACCTAAAAATAATAAATAATAATTATATCAAAACTAAATTAATTAATTAATTTATTTATTTATTTAAATTAACAAAATAAAATAATAAAAACAAAACCCTTGTCTAACAATACAGTAATAGGAATAGCACACTTTTTAAAGATTTTATTTTATTTGTAAGACAAACTAAGAGAAAAGCAATTAACAGAAATAAAAATACTGCATTAGCATTAGCATTAGCATTAGCAGAGGCATATGATGCAAGAAAGCAAGCTTATTCAGCATCAGCCAAAAAAAAAACAAAAAAAAAAAAAAAAAACCCACTCCCATTTCACCCCTCCGTTCGTTCGAAATACCTGTCCAGTTGAGCTTTAAATTTGTTTAGGCTATCAACTTCAACAACCAGTGATGGAAGTCGGTTCCACCAACCAACCACCCGCTGGCCAAAGGCAAATTTCCGCACATCTATCCGACATCCGTCCTTCCTCAATTTGAATTTATGCCCTCTGAGGTGATTATTCTGAGAAAGATGAAGAATCCCATTGGCATTGAGCATGCTCAAACCATTCAAAGCCTTATACACCTCTATCAGATCACCTCGCCGGTGCCTAGTCTCCAGACTCTGTAATTTGCAAAACTTAAGCCTTTCTTCATAAGAGCAACCCTTTGTTCCATTTACTAATCTTGTTGCCCTTCTCTGTACCCGTTCCAGCAGCTCTACATCCTTCTTGAAATGAGGCCTCCAGACCTGTATACAGTACTCAAGATGTGGCCTTACCATTGCCTTATACAAGGGAATAATCACCTCCTTATCCCTGCTAGAAAAATTCCTCTTTATCATTGACAAGACACCATGAGCTACTCTTGCAGCTCGTCTGCACTGCTCAGAGAACTTCATATCTGCCTGCACAATTACCCCCAGGTCCTTTTCATTCTCCACCACTGTCAGTGTAGTACCGCAGAGTTGATACGTTGATCTGGGGTTACTGTTTCCCATATGCAGCACTTTACATTTGTCGATGTTAAACCTCATTTGCCACCTCTCAGCCCATCTGTTCAACCTGTCCAGATCCTGTTGCAGCAGCATAGCGTCAGTATTGTCCTTAACGACCCTGCCAACCTTTGTATCATCTGCAAACTTGGACATTAAACTTGATATCCCATCATCAATATCATTCATAAACACCGAAAACAACAACGGACCCAACACTGAACCTTGAGGAACTCCACTAATAACATTAGTCCACGTTGAGCAGTGTCCATTGATTACCACTCTCTGTCTTCTGCCACTCAACCATCCCCTTATCCATAGCAGCAATTTGCCTCCAATGCCACACTGCTCCAATTTGTGCAGCAGTCTTCCATGTGCAACAGTATCAAAAGCCTTTCTAAGATCCAAATATATAATATCAAAGTTATTCCCTGCATCCAGTTCTTTTGTGACTACATCATAGTATCCAATCAAATTGGTCAGGCAAGACCTGCCCTTAACAAAACCATGCTGCGTCTGAGCTATAACTGAATTCTTGTCTAGATGATCCTGCAGTGCTTCTTTAACCAGTGCCTCCATTAATTTACCTGGAACAGAAGTTAAACTAACAGGTCTATAATTACTTGTGTCAGCCTTTGAACCTCCTTTGTGAATTGGGGTCACATTTGCACATCTCCAGTCCATAGGTACCTCCCCTGAGTCCAAGGAAGCTCTCATAATTATGGCTAAGGGTTTGCTTACTTCCTTTGCTGCCTCCTTTAATATAACTGGATAGATCCCATCCACCCCAGGTGCCTTTTTTATGTTTATCCTCAACAATCTCTCCTCCACTTTCCTCTCAGTTATTACAAAATCATCCAGCTCACTGCCAATGTTTACTTTACCTACATCATTCTCCTTCCTGAATAACTCCTCATGCGTGAATGTAGATGCAAAATACTCGTTTAGATTGTTAGCCACCTGAGCAGGATCCTCAACTGTTGAACCATCAATATCCAGTGGACCAATCTGATTCATCCCTTTCCTTTTCGAGTTCAAGTATGTAAAGAACTCTTTTCTGTTTTTCTTTGCATCCTTTGCCAAGGATTTTTCATAGTCTGCCTTTGCCTGCCTAATCTCCTTTGTGACTTGGTTACAGACCAACTTATATCTATCATAGGCTTCCATGTCACCCATTAATTTGTATGTATCCCATGCATTTTTCTTCTCTGCCACATGTCTCATTAGTTCATCTGACAACCATTTAGGCCTAAACCTTGAACAATATTTCTTAGTTGGTATGTAAAGCCTGGTAGCCTCCAAGATTAGTTCCTTGAATGCTTCCCATTTTGAGTTTGCTGTTGGTAACATCATCAGTTGGTCCCACTGTATAGAATTTAAATACTGTCTCAGACCATCATAGTCGCCTTTACGAAAACAAAAACCCTTCCCTTTACCTCTGATGGTAGTTACCTCCTTGAGTAAATCCCACTTCAACACACTGTGATCACTGCCACCTAGTGGTTCATTTATCTGCAGGTTCTTAATGCATGAAGAATCACTACTGATAATCAGATCAAGAGTATTGCTCCCTCTTGTTGCCTCACGAACATGCTGATGTAGAAAACAATCATCCAATAAATCCACAAAAGCCTTGCTAGTGTGCGAGTGACCAACCCACAATTTCCAGTCAATATCTGGGAAATTAAAGTCCCCCATAATAAGACTCTCTGATTTACTGGCCCACTCTATTTCCCTGTACAATATCTTATTATACTCATCAGAGTCATTAGGCCTATAGCACACTCCTACTCTCAATTTTGATTTCCCTATGCTTATGTCACACCAAACTGACTCGACGCTGCCCTGTCCATCGATGTCGACTGGCTTCACTTCCTTGGACTTTATGTGTTTCTTAATTAATAGCATGACCCCTCCTCCCCTCCTGTCCTGTCTATCCTTTCTATACACATTGTATTCCCCAAATTCCAGTTCCGCATTACTTATATCTGTGTGACACCACGTCTCTGATATCCCAACAATATCTGCCTTTGATGTTTTGAGCAATACCTCAAATTCATCAAATTTATTTACCAAACTCCTAGCATTGGTGTACACGCAGGTATACATGCACCTGTTTCTATTCTTAGCTACCCTAACGCAACCCATGTGTTTACTTGTACCGCAATGACTACCAGCAGTCTCTGAAATATCCTGCATCCTGTTTTTCAGACTTCTGCTCATTTCAATAGAAGCAGTGCAAGAATCACTTCCACCTCTGCCACTGGCTACTGTTAATCTATTAGTCCTTGTATCCCCCCCAACTAGCAGTTTTCCGACCCACCTAACACTGCCTCGACAGCATCAGCAAAAATTCTTGCACCCTTTCTATTTAAGTGTATCCCATCCCTGTAGAAGCAATCTCTCCTGTTAACAAGTACAGTCCAGGCTGAAAAAAATTCTACCCCTTGAGCCTTGCACAATCCCTCCAGGGCCGAATTGATCGACAAGGCTCTCATCATATACTCCCTCCTATCGTGTCTGGGCAGAATTGCAGACACTTTCAAGTTCAACCCTAATTCACGGCTTTTTTTCAACAGTGACCTGTACTTGCTAAGTAATTCCGCCGGTCTCCTACTCTTAATATCATTAGTGCCAACGTGTACAACTATATCACCTTTTGTGCCCTTAAAAGATGATATCCGCTCTACAACGTCATCAACCTTTGCCCCTGGCAGACATACCCTGGTCCTATTCCACCTATCCTTTTTACAAAGGATGTTCCCCGTTTCCCTGACAATAGAGTCACCAACAACTACTAGTTCCTGTGGGACCAGCGCATTCTGCCTAGGGGGCTGCTTCTGTGTTGCCTGATGACCAAGTGCAAGCTCTGGCGTTGATGTGGGCAGCTGAGAGCTTGATGGGCCCCTCAATTTATTTCCTTCGAGGGCATCCACCCTGTCCTTCAAGGTCTCATAAAGGCCCATAACAACGCTGAGTTGTCGCCTGATTTCCTTGCACTCCTTACATCGTGCACACACAAAGACATCCCCCTTGGCAGTATCATGTCCCGTACCCGACTGCTCCGCAAACATCAAGCAAACAGTGCATTTTACTAGACTGTGATTCAGAGGGCAACTGCCCCCCTCAGTTCTCCCCTGAACCACAGCACTCCCATTAGCTTGAGCCTTTTGCTTTGCTGCTCTGGTCAGAGTCATGATTCCGATTTAATTCAATAAAATTCAAAACAAAAATTAAATCCTTAAGTTATATCCCAAAACAGTTATGTTATATATATATTTTTTTCGGTATCTAGTGTTCCCTTTATACAACTTCCGTATCACGTGTACCACTATAGTTATGTATTAATTATTTGTTAGATTAAGTCGTTATATATATATATATATATATATATATATATATATATATAGAGTTAAAAGTACAGTTTAATTGACAATAAAGTTTATCAAGATTAATAGATTTACTGATTAGTTGACAATATTATATTATGCACTATACGACACTAAGCTTATGCTATCGTGTAAAAATGGCGGGAATTCACGAACGGTATTTCTACGGACTCGTAAGTATTGATTAGCTTCCAAATCTCGCTATCTCAATTTAGAATAAACTAAGGATCCTGACTAGGTCTATAATCTACTTATAGAAGATAATTTGATATAACAGTTGGTTAATAAATCGACTAAATTTGGTTAAAAAAAAAAAAATTTGGTTTGTGACACGTGGATTTGATACCGTTACCGATACTAAGTAATATCTACAAAATCTCTGTCTAAGTTAAACTTTAAACTAAGTATCGTAACTAGGAATATAAAGCTACTCTAGAAAATAAGTTAATATGACAATTTAAACTAATAAAGCAGAAAATAAATCAGGAAAAACTTCTGTGTTTGAAGAGCTTTAAGGAGCAATGTCCGCACAGGCTAACCTCGCACCCAGACTCCCAACTTGCTTTGTATATATTTTGATATATACAATATTTTAGTATCACAATAAAAAGAATTAATCTTAATATAAAAGGAGAAATACAAACCAAAGAATCCAATGTTCTTTGCACAGTTTTGTCCTATATGAATTTTTAACTATAGCACAGACATCAAATTCAATAGTTGTTTCTTTATCAATGTTACTGCAGGCCAACACATTCTCCATTATGCTCAATGCATTTTGGACATCTTTTTTAGATGTCAGTGTGTGTGTGTGTGTGTGTGTGCTTCTTCACTTTCACTGTCGCTGGTAACAAAAATATCATTTTGCTTGGTGCTCAGCAGCTCTTCTGGTGTTGTGTTGCTATGGTAGAAATTACATCATGTACCTTCAAAAACTCTTCAAATTCGCCAAAAAAAATCCATATGCTCCTTCAAATTCCTCAATGTTGCTATCACATTTGTCTGCTGGATCATGTTTTTTGATTATATTCCATCCAAAGCCACTCTTTCTGAAGCAGTTGATTATTACACTTGATGCAATACCGTCCCAAGCAATAACAAGATTATGGATAGCATCCAAGACGTTCCAATTTGGCTGCAAAAATTTATTTAATCAAAAGCAGGCTCTATATGCTCTCTTGTGGTTATAAATAATGCATTGATTCAGTGGCTGCATAAAGCTGGTGGTAATGGGAGGTAAAAACAACAGCCATATATTTGTCAACTTAAGTGTCTCGGCAGAATGTGCTGTACAATCCAGAATCATCAAAGTGTTCATTTTTTTCTGAAGCCATTCTTCTGTCCACTTTTGATAATCAAGACTGAAAAATTTTGACCATAAGCCAAGCACTTCTATTGGCCACATAACCACAGGGAAGTTGGTTAGCTTCTTTAAAACATCTTGGCTTGGAAAATTTACTTATCACAAGTGGGCATAGTTTTGTATTGCCATCTGAATTGCAGCATAACAGAATGGTGAGCCTTTGTTTACTTAATTTTCCACCATGACAAGACTCTCCTCAAACAACAAATACACTGACAGCAAATTATAAAATAAACCTGTCTCATCGAGATTAAAAATATCCTTTGCCTCATATTTTTCAAGAATTGACCACACAAAACACAACCAGTCCGTAGCCTTTTCTTTGTCACCTAATCCAGACTCGCCACAAACATTTCACGAAACCAAGTTTTCTTGTCTTTAAATCTTTGGAGCCAGCCACTGCTGCACTGAAGTCGCTAATTCCATGTTGCTGAGCTAGATAATTTGCCTTTTTTTGCAAAATCAGACCTGATGTTGGCAAATTAGATGTACACATTCGTTGGTACCACTCGAAAAGTTTTGTTTCAAGCTCCTCATGTTTTGAACCAGGAATTCATTTCCTGTTTTTTTATCACTGCTCCAGTATCGCGCACATCTTCAGGTTTTTTTTGTTTTTTTATTGTAGATAAAGTAGGTAAAGTTTGCAATGCCCGTTTTACTTCGTTCCATCCTCTCAGCCTCTTGTATAATTTTCAGTTTAATTTCGGGGCTTAATTCCATCAGTTTACATCTTGTTGCCATAACACTACTAGATGAGATTTAATATAAACAAACTTTAAATTAATTTAAAGACACAAGTTCCAAAAAAGACATTAACTCAGATAAAATGGCACAAAAACTAATAGATTATACTGTAGCAAAAGACTCTCGCAGTGTAACTATTGCAACTGACCTTTTCCCGTGGAGATCGAGAGAGTGTATGTAAACAACTTTAGAGAAACTGTTTTAATTCTTTTGTTATTTTAACATTTTTCAGACTGCATCTTTCAGAGATCAGCAAAACTCTGAAAAAGAGTGCTTAACATTTTTCAGTTTTAACATTTTTCAGAGTTTTAACATTTTTCAGAGTATTTCAAAGTTGCAGCTACAATAAACTGGTTTGTTTACACAAAAGTAAATTCTAACAAGTCAGTGCCATCCTTTGGGAAGCAGGGAACCAGGTGGCCAGAAGCAGTAATAGGGGCAATAATTGGACAACTGTGCCAAGATGTGTATTAAACATACAAAATAACAATATTTATTTCTCACGGGACAAAAACGAACTTTGTAATACATATTAACTGAATTTTGTAATAAACAAATATATTTACATAGAAAAGCGTATTCTTTCACAGGGGAGTGGTAAGTGCTTCATATAAATGAATACGTTGTATAAACTGAGTTTGTATTAACGAGATTTTACTGTACAATTTAATTTGCATGAATTCTAGTATTCCTTCAGTATGACTTTGACTTTCAATCTTTATCATAGAATTGAAATGTGGCTAAAAGGAATCAGATATCTTGCTATTAGGCCATGCAAAAGAGGGATGTAATACATTAAAAAGTTATTTAATAAAATAATGTTAAGATAAAGAATAACATTACAAAATGTGTTTATTCCAAAATTTTTATTTTGAAAAGATATACTGAATGGCAAAAATAATGAGAAATTACAAAGTGCACAATTTTAACCTGTTTCTGGTCTTTATTCTAGAAATATTGAATGGCATACAACATATGTCACACCTACTCATGTAACTTTTTTGATATACCACATGAGGGTTAATCTCAAAATATCAGAAATGCATGGAATTCTGACATTTCTTTTTAATTTTAATCATCATTTTTTCTGCCATTCTCACTGCTTAGGTACAGTACATTTATATCTTGGGTAAAATAACCTCGATGTTGAATTAATTTATTATTTTAAACTTATTGCCATGTTGAATATTTGAAAAATTCTTAATCTAGTGAAAATCTTATTTAGTTAGCTATCTTGCATGATACTCATAATGCTCTCTTGCATTCTACCAAAGCATTGATATTGTCATATTCATGCAAAGTGATTAAAAAGTAAATGACAGATGTGTGATTTTTTTAAAATTACTTTTATACACAGAAGTGTGCAATTGCAGTGGTAGGTACTATTCTAACTTTTTTTCTCACATTAGCTAACATGCCATTCTTGCTTTACAAAAACAGTGTTGTTACTCTTGAAGAGAATTAAACACAGAGTACTAATATTGTTTTACTTTCATTTTTTGAAATTTGTGCATGGTTATGGGTATGTCTTTATTTATTTACATACATTGAAATTATATTTTCATAATAATTTAATTGAAACTGTGCTTTTATTTCACACTTTATACAGGAAATTTTAAATCAGAGCAAGCACTTGAATCAGTTTATCCAGTGCCCTATTTTGAAGAAGCCAGGATTGAAAACACTGTGACACACAAATTATACCTTTATATATTGAAATTTCTGTGTAAATAAATTGTAAATAAAGAAAAATATATTATTTAACATTTTTTTCAGTCTTTTTTTTTTTTTTTTTTTTTTTTTTTCAGAAATAGTAAACATATTTATTTAACTTTTCATGAGTGTATTTCAAAATGTGGATATTCAACCTTTGTTAGCTTGAATCACTCTTTCGCTTATTTGGCTTCTTTGGCAATGACTATCAATATGAATAGGTTTTTCTCCTCAAAAAAAAAAAATAAATAAATAACAGAAAAAAAGAACTGCTGCATGCTTGCAAAATTGATACTTTTATAGTATAGGAATAAGTACTGTAATTTTAAATTGCCATGAAATTGTTTTAAAAAATGTCTAAAAATGATGTGTTTATTAATAGCAAATACGATTAGTATAAAACAGAGCTACAATACTCAATACGTTCTACATTTCAATACGTTGTAGAAGAATAAAAGAAATTTACCTCAGTATGATACATAGAACACTTCTGTATAGAATACTCTCCAGAAATTAAAACATATTCTTTGACACTCCGTATGACAGTATGTATCATATTGAGGTAAATTTCTCTTATTCTTCTAAAAATATTTAATAACAAAATAAACAGCTAAAGCACAAAATCCTTTTGATTTAAAATGGCTCAAAATAGGAATCAAGTTTGGTTAAAATTATGGTAGACAACTAGAAGGGCAAAAAATTTTGAGACCCTCTGTAGGTTTCCCCACATCCCAGGAGGTCTCCAAAGAAACAGCTTGGAATATTTGACAGGTGAGTTATAAGTTTCTTTACACTTCTAAAACTGAATATTGTTAAATCTTTCATTCATAAATTCACTAATTGTTTTTTTTTTTTTTTTTTTGTTTTGTTTTTTTTTTTAACTTATTAGAATGGAAAAACGAATTCTAATAATGAAACTTTTCTGCAAACTTAATAGAGTGACTTACCTGTAAAGAATAGTCAGAATACTACTCCACCAATAAAATCAACAATTTATCAAACAGTTAAGAGATTTAAGAGTACTGGGAAAACCTCCTTTAAACTGCCAATTTCTATCATAAATTCTTATAACAGAAATTTATGATAATTTCAGTTTGACAGCCATTTTGTTGATGTTAGAGGAGCCTTCTGCAAAACTTCATCAACTTGCACAGCATTTTCTATAGTTCTGATAGAAGGTAGGCTATGACTGTTGATATAAAGTTTGTTTGTTTTTCCAAACTTATGTCAAGCCCTAAATATGATGATCTGACATTTAGGGCTTGAATAGTTTGCTGAGTCGTTTATCTAAAAGGTTATTTCCAAAAGAATGGCAAGACCAATCACCATAATTATGGGGCACATGAAAATTCATATGTACAAACTGACAAAATTTGTTTTATATGGATTATCCTAGGATGGCTTACTGTTGGGGGAGGGGGGGGGCAAAAGTGGACCATTAGTTTTTGAAGACATGATCACAAAGGAACCGGAAGCAGGGAATAACTTTGATCTAATTTTCTTGTATTTTAGAAATGCCGTTGATGGACTCCTACATTAACATCTTTGTCTAGAGTCATCATTGTGGGTATAGTGGATAAAGGGATGGTGAGGTGTTTATTTTGAAAACTAAAATTTTTTGTCTTAGAGAACATATTGATCACTGTTGTATGCTTTGTAGGTTGTATATTAAAAACATCATAACTCATCGTATGTTACGATTGAATTGGAAAGGAAAGATCATCTACAGCTGAGCAACTTTTGTTCATTACTCAGATGGTGCAGAACAAAACTAGTGTAGACTGTCCATTATCCCAAATCTGCCAAAACTTGAATTCTTTCTCTCTCAATGTGAAGTTATTCTTCCGTCATTCAAAGATGAGGAGCAATCAATGCATGCAGTATCAAAGCTACCATACCACTAAGTCTGACATCACAGATGGGTTTGAAAGGTCAGATCCCCAAACAGTTTGTCTGGATTAATTATTGAAGAGAAGAGGATCACATTCATGAATCTTGCAAGTCAAGAGTGTGAATCTATTGAATACCAGTCTGTTTTGATCATGTCTGGGTCTTGAAGTGATGTTGGAAGTCCGCAGTGCTCATCATCATCCAGATCCTCACAATTAACCCAAAATCTTGCAAGCTAGGGAAAAAGTTTGTTATGCACTGCCACACAAGTGTGGCAGTGCATAAGAAATACACTTGTTTTACCAATCTGTAAATTTTAATTGCATTTTTTCTGTCTTGATGCATCAAAGAATTGTTGCACCAAGAAAGAGTTAACACATCAGTGCTTTGTTCCATCACTTAACAAAGACAATTCCTTGAACAGCTCTGCAAACACAACACACAAATGAATACTTTCCTATTTTACCATCACAGATATGCATTCTCCTTTGCAAGCATTGCTTCTTCCAATTCTCTTGTATGGTTCAGGTTTCTGTAACCCATATAGGAAGATGCACTTCAATAAAATTGAGCTGTCCAGCTTAACTTCATCAGAGCCTCCAATATTGCCATTTGCAATATTATGAATCTCTGTGTTTGCTTCAAACTTAACCCATTTTGTATCAGCAGGACTGTATCTGATTCAAAATTTCTGTTTCCATTCCCGTCCAACAGATACAGACTGGGACATAGGGATATTGGGAAACTTCCAAGTGTACCCCAAGCAAAAAGATATGTTGAATATATAATTGCATAAAATTTAAACAAAGTTTAAATTTTATGCAATTATATTTTTTGATAATTTTTGGTGCATAAACTATTTTGGGCATACTCTACTAGTTCACATATGACATCTGTATTCACATGTGTTTAGGCCTCCTTATAACTACAATCTGGCTCTGCCCTCAAGTATTGCTGTATTTTCTATAATATGCCATCAAACAAATAAATTCGGTCTGATGAACAGATTTGCCTTTGTTGCTAACAGGTTTGGCATATAGTTTTTCAATATCTCCTCAGAGGTTATTCCAAAAATGATAAAATTTCAGTTTCACACAGCAAACAGCTAACTCTCTTTAGTGGGTGTTCATCTAGGACATTTTGTTTTCCCCGTCAAGTATTGTTTAAATATTTTATCCAGTTTAAGGCACATTTACATGGTACCACTTTTCATGTAATGTGAGGTAGGATAACAAAGTTTGGGGACTTTGTAATTTGAAATTGCATTATTGTAGGGAGTTGCAACTTGCCCCAATGCTGGACATAGTAGTGCATCAGGTTATCTGGACATAGTAGTGCATGAATCATTTGTTTATTTGTAGTCAGTCTAAATTAGTGCACACTGAATGGAAGGTGTTTTATGCATTTTGTTGCATTTTAAAATGAGTGATTTTACCAAGCAGAACATTTACATCAAATTTTGTTTCAAATTAGGGGAAAGTGCAACAGAAACCCATGAAATGCTAAAAACAAGTTTTGGAGAAGATGCTTTTATGTGTTATTTGAACTTCAAAGACATTTCAGTGGTTCACAAAGTTAAAAGAGGACAGCTTGTCCGTTGCTGACAATCTCTGGCCACCACTGTTTCAAAATCTAATTCAGTCACTCATGCATTGTCTGATCAGGTGTTAGGTGTGCATGTTAAGAACAAAAGCAATGTAAACTATGAGGCATCAGTATATTGACTGTATTCTTCAGTTTTCAGGGTGAAAAACTTCAGTTTCTGGAAGTAAAACCATGAAATCCTTGCTGAAACTAAACTCAACCACATTGTGATAAAAAGATTATATAAGAATTCCTTGCATTATTAATGCAATTCAAATTCAGGCCTTTTCCACCCAGTTTTGGAAAATGGTTATTATAAACAGAGTACTACCCATGAAAGGGGGGCTATGATCATGAGTGATCAAGTGAAATTAGGAATTTCTTGTGGGTTGTATAAATTTTAACACTAGATTTCAGAATGTGATGCATTTCAGGCAAGTTTGTGTGTCACATCCTCTGAATCACAGGGAGTAGCAAGTTCTTGCATATCCGGATCTTCATTAATGTGCTGCTGCTAACCCATACTGTTTCTTCTGTCATTACTGCTGATGAATTGTGATGCCTGTGACCTTGAAACAAAGACCCAGTCTCTCACTGGAAAGCTCGGTCTACTCTAAGGTCCAAATAAAGCAAGGCAATCTTGATGAAGTGATGTTTTCATCATATTTTTTGATGCACTGGGTATTGTTCATTATAAATTTGTCCTGTTTTGTCAAATGGTGAACCAAGAACCTTATAAAACAGCCCTGTGATGGTTTTGTAACCTGTTCAGTGAAAACAGCCATAAAAGTCAGCCATAACAGCCATAAACAGTCATAAAAGCTCATAACATTAGTTGTGGGGTTTTAGGTGTATCAGCAACTTAGACCATATTGTGCCATATATAATGTTTGTAAATTATGCACTGGTCAACACAAAATGTTAAGAAAATGAAAATGCCCAATCTTGACTCATTTTATGCTGCTGAACATGAAAACTACATTAAAATTTGTCCACTGACTCATGTTTTCAAATTACAGTTGGGGTCTCATATTGTAAGGATGTTGATGGTCTAATGGCAGCAATGAACATGAGGCATGTTCCCAAAGAATAGTGACTATTTATAGCTTCTAAAGTTAGCCTTAAAGCTATGTTATTAGACAATGGAAATATGCTGCCTTCAATACCTTTTTTGTATGCCATCCACAAAAAAGAAACATACACAGGCATAGAAAACATCCTCTGAGGTATACACTATCAGAAGTAAGAGTGGCAGATATGTGATTTAAAAATAATTGCCATTTTATTGGGGCTACAAAAGGATTACACTAAGTATTGTTACTTTCTCTGTGAATGGGATAGTTGTGCCAAGGATATGCACTACAAAAAGAGGAGTTGGCCTTAACGAAAATCATTAACACGTAGAATGAGGAACGTAGCATTTAAACCTCTAGTAGATCCAAATAAAGTTTAGCTTCCACCATGGCAAGTCAAACTGGGGCTTGTGAAAAATTTTGTAAAGGCTTTGAAAGTGAATGGACCTGCAAGAGAAATTCCCAAGACAGTACAGGGAAGATTAAGGCAGGCATTTTCATTCGTCCACAAATAAGGCAACTTTTCAAAGGTGAATAGTTCAAACATGTCCTTGGTGATAAGTGAGAAATCAGTGTGGAAAGTCTTTCGAAATGTTTTGACTGGTTTTCTAGGAAATGTTAAAAGCAGGCAACTACAGGCAGCTTGTGGAAGATCTCATTACTTCTTGCAAAAAACGGGTGCAACATATTGAAGATTCATTTCTTGCACTCGCACCTGGATTTCTTCCCACCAAACTGGTGCCATCAACAACGAACATAGTGAGTGCTTTTATCAAGACATTGCAGCAATGGAAATGGAACAGATACAAAAGCAAATGGAGTGCTGCCGTGTTAGCCGATTATTGCTGGATGGCAAAAAGGGATGCTCCCGAAGCTGAATAAAAGCGAAAGGTGAAAAGGTCCCGTTTTTGATGCAAGTATGTCCATAGCTACATCTTACTGCCATATCAATAAAAAATACCTTCTATAAATATAAAGACTACTTTTTTTCAAAAACAAGAGCCAATCTGTCATTTTAAGCACTTCTTCCATGTTTAGCACCCCAAAATCTATAAAGTAAACTTATTTTCATGCCTGTAACAAGATATGACCCAAAATTTGTTGTTCGGTGTTACGTGTGTTCTGCATTCGGTAGCACAGTTAGTATAATCACCATCGCATTAGCATTAGTAGAGGCATTTGATGCAAGAAAGCAAGCTTATGCAGCATCAGCCAAAAAAAAAACCACTTCCACTTCACCCCTCTGTTCGTTCAAAATACCTGTCCAGCTGAACCTTAAACTTATTTAGGCTATCAACTTCCACAACAAGGGATGGACGTCTGTTCCACCAACCAACCACCCGCTGGCTAAAGGCAAATTTCCGCACGTCTATCCTACATCTGTCTTTCCTCAATTTGAATTTATGCCCTCTCAAGTGATTATTCTGAGCGAAAGGAAGAATCCCATCAGCATTGAGCATGCTCAAACCATTCAAGGCTTTATACACCTCTATCAGATCACCTCGCTGGTGCCTAGTCTCCAGACACTGTAATTTGCAAAACTTAAGCCTTTCTTCGTAAGAGCACCCCATTGTTCCATTCACTAATCTTGTTGCCCTTCTCTGTACTCGTTCCAGCAGCTCTACATCCTTCTTGAAATCAGGCCTCCAGACCTGTATACAGTACTCTAGGTGTGGCCTGACCATTGCCTTATACAAGGGAATAATCACCTCCTTATCCCTGCTAGAAAAATTCCTATATATCATTGACAATACACCATGAGCTACTCTTGCAACCCGTCTGCACTGCTCAGAACTTCATATCTGCCTGCACAACCACCCCCAGGTCCCTTTCATTCTCTACCACTGTCAGTGTAGTACCACAGAGTTGATACGTTGCTCTGGGGTTGCTGTTTCCCATGTGTGGTACTTTACATTTGTTAAACTTCATTTGCCACCCCTCAGCCCATTTGCTCAACCTTTCCAGATCCTGTTGCAGCAGCATAGTGTCAGTAGTGTCCTTGACAACCCTGCCTACCTTTGTATCGTCTGTAAACTTCGACATTAAGCTTGATATACCATCATCAATATCATTTATGAATACAGAAAACAATAATGAACCCAACACTGAGCCCTGGGGGACTCCACTAATAACATCAGTCCACGACGAGCAGTGTCCATTGATTACCACTCTCTGTCTTCTCCCCCTCAGCCACCCCTTTATCCACAGCAGCAATTTGCCTCCAATGTCACACTGCTCCAATTTGTGCAGCAGTCTTCCATGTGCAACAGTATCAAAAGCCTTTCTAAGATCCAAGTATATAATATCAAAGTTATTCCTTGCATCCAGTTCCTTTGTGACTGCATCATAGTATCCAATCAAATTGGTCAGGCAAGACTTCCCCTTAACAGAACCATGCTGTGTCCGAGCTATAACTGAAGTCTTGTCTAAATGATCCTGCAGTATTCTTTAACTAGTGCCTCCATTAATTTTCCTGGAACAGAAGTTAAACTCACAGTTCTATAATTACTTGTGTCGGCCTTTGATCCTCCTTTGTGAATTGTGGTCACATTTGCACATCTCCAGTCCGTGGGTACCTCCCCTGAGTCCAAGGAAGCTCTCATAATTATGGCTAAGGGTTTGCTTACTTCCTTTGCTGCCTCCTTTAATATAACTGGATAGATCCCATCCACCCCGGGTGCCTTTCTTGTGTTTATCTTCAACAATTTCTCCTCCACTTTACTCTCAGTTATTACAAGATTCTCTAGCTTACTGCTAGAGTTGAATACACCTCTGGCTTTCCCCTCGCTAAATAACTCCTCATGAGTGAATGTCGATGCAAAATATTCATTTAGTTTGTTAGCTACCTGAGCAGGATCATCAACAGTTGACCCATCGATATCAAGTGGACCAATCTGATTCATCCCCTTCCTTCTAGAGTTTACATAAGTAAAGAACTCTTTGCTGTTTTTCTTTGCATCCCTTGCCAAAGATTTCTCGTAATCTGCCTTCGCCTGCCTAACCTCCTTTGTAACTTGGTTACAGATCAACTTGTATCTATCATAGGCTTCTGTGTCATGTGTTAATTTGTATGTATCCCATGCATGTTTCTTCTCTGCCATATGCCTCATCTGACATCCATTTAGGCCTAAACCTTGAACAATATTTCTTAGTTGGTATGTAAAGCCTAGTAGCTTCCAAGATAAGTTCTTTGAATGCTTCCCATTTTGCATTTGCTGTTGGTAACATCATCAGTTGGTCCCACTGTATAGAATTTAAATACTGTCGCAGTCCATCGTAGTTGCCTTTACGAAAGCAATAACCCTTCCCTTTACCCCTTATGGTAGTTACCTCTTTGAGTAAATCCCACTTCAGCACACTGTGATCACTGCCACCTAGTGGTTCATTTATCTGCAGATTCTTAATGCATGAAGAATCACTGCTGATAATTAAATGAAGAGTATTCCTTCCTCTAGTTGCCTCCCGAACATGCTGATGTAGAAAACAATCATCCAATAAATCCACAAAAGCCTTGCTAGTGTGTGAGTGACCATCTCCCAAATTCCAGTTAATATCTGTGAAATTAAAATCTACCATTATAAGACTCTGATTTACTGGCCCACTCGATTTCCCTGTACAGTTTCTTATGGTACTCATTATTATTATTATTATTATTAGCCATATGGTGAAGGAAGCCTGAGGCTTATGCTGCACCGGCCAAAAAAAAAATTCCCTATTACCCTGAGTGAGAGAGAGAGAGAGAAGTAGAAAGGAATCACCAAGAAAGAGAAGAATGATGATATCCAGCTCAGGATCCTGGGTGTGCCAAGCCCATACTCGCCAGATGTGAGCCCCTGGGATCAGAGTCATTAGGCCTATAGCACACTCCTACTCTCAATTTTGATCTCCCAATGCTTATGTCACACCAAACTGACTCGACACTGCACTGTCCAGCGATATCCACTGGCTTCACTTCCTTGGATTTTATGTATTTCTTAACTAATAGCATAACCTATCGTTGAGTGGAAAAGACCCGAGTTCGAATCCTATCAGTAACGAAAGGGATTTCTATTGGTCTTTGTCACGAGGCGCCTGAGTTAGTCGGGCGAGGGGATAGCATGGTTCTTCCTCCCGGAAACTCGCATTTTTTCATCCAGAAAACATCAAACAGTCAAACATACGCAAACATACGCAATTTGCAAGTATATTATATACAGCGAAATATGGCCTAAGTTGTTGGTGTTCCTCAAAATAACTAACAGCTTGTGGTCGATTTGCTGGACAAATAACTTGAGTTTCCACAAGAATAAACCGGGCTATCCTTGCCTCAAACTAACTCAGCCACATTGTGAAAAAGACTCATAAATAAATTCCTTGCATCATTGACAGGTTTCGAATTCAGGTCTTTTCTACCCCGTTGTGGGGAGGATGGTAATAACACCACTTGGGACGCCCAGGAGGACAAAGCTCATAAAAGTTTCTCGCTTCAATAATAGTCACGTATTTAATCATACACTGGGATACAAACCTTAAAGACCAACACTATTTCTAAAGGTTACACCACAAAATCAAACGAAACAGCCTGTGGCGATTTGCATAACTGGCCGTTCAGTAGAAAGCTGGTACACATGCAAAAATTTGAATCGTGATGGGAGGGCTCACATAAACAGATAAAAGCAGCAGTTGTGTGGAAATTACCGAAGGGTGAGCACGACTGTTACAGATGTACGATTGGTTTCATACAGTGCTCCAGAACGATATGGCCAGTAGACAACATCTGGACGACTTTACCCAGGGTCGAAGTGCGAGGAGTGTTGCGGCACAGTTCGGTATCACCCATAGCATCATCTCGCAGTCGGCCTTCAGAATGACAGGTACAGCTGTTCGAATGTGTATCAGCAACTTAGGCCACATTGTGCCATATATAATGTTTGTAAATTATGCACTGGTCAACGCAAAATGTTCAGAAAATGAAAATGCCCAATCTTGACTCATTTTATGCTGCTGAACATGAAAATTACATTAAAATTTGTCGACTGACTCATGTTTTCAAATTACAGTTTGGGTCTCATATTGTAAGGATTTTGATGGTCTAATGGCAGCAATGAACATGAGTCATGTTCGGTGCTGTCGTCCACGAAAAACAATGCCCAGTGATGACCACTATATACTCTTACAGGCCAAGAGGGACTGACACCAGACAGCGGGATCCAGCTGCACAGGACGCAGGATATCGCGGCTTACTGTGGCCAGGCAATTCCACAAAGGTGGACTGTTTTCCCGACGGCCAGTATGCTGTGTCCCTTTAACACTAAGGTGCTCTTTACTGATGAGAGTAGATTTAGGCTCAGCAGAGATTCTGGACGTCAGCTTATTTGGCGAGAGGTTGGCACACAGTATCACCCCCGCAAACATCACTGAAAGGAATCGAAATGGCGGTCGTGGTGTTCTCATCTCGGGAACGGTTATCTTGAATGTACGTACACAACGCTACATACTGGAAGGTGGTACTGTAACCAGTGCACGGAAAATCTGTTCCCGGAAAATTAATGGAGGCACTGGTGAAAGAAGCACTGCAGGATCATCTAGACAAGACTTCAGTTATAGCTAGGACACAGCATGGTTTTGTTAAGGGGAAGTCTTGCCTGACCAATTTGATTGGATACTATGATGCAGTCACAAAAGAACTGGATGCAGGGAATAACTTTGATATTATATACTTGGATCTTAGAAAGGCTTTTGATACTGTTGCACATGGAAGACTACTGCACAAATTGGAGCAGTGTGGCATTGGAGGCAAGTTGCTGCTATGGATAAAGGGGTGGTTGAGGGGGAGAAGACAGAGAGTGGTAATCAATGGACACTGCTCATCGTGGACTAATGTTATTAGTGGAGTCCCTCAGGGTTCAGTATTGGGGCCTTTATTGTTTTCTGTATTTATAAATGATATTGATGATGGTATATCAGGCTTAATGTCCAAGTTTGCAGACGATACGAAGGTTGGCAGGGTTGTCAAGGACACTACTGACACTATGCTGCTGCAACAGGATTTGGAAAGGTTGAGCAGATGGGCTTCGAGGTGGCAAATGAAGTTTAACATTGACAAATGTAAAGTACTACATATGGGAAACAGCAACCCCAGAGCAACGTATCAACTCTGTGGTACTACACTGACAGTGATAGAGAATGAAAGGGACCTGGGGGTGGTTGTGCAGGCAGATATGAAGTTCTCTGAGCAGTGCAGATGAGCTGCAAGAGTAGCTCATGGTGTATTGTCAATGATATATAGGAATTTTTCTAGCAGGGATAAGGAGGTGATTATTCCCTTGTATAAGGCAATGGTCAGGCCACACCTAGAGTACTGTATACAGGCCTGGAGGCCTCATTTCAGGAAGGATGTAGAGCTGCTGGAACGAGTACAGAGAAGGGCAACTAGATTGGTGAATGGGACAAAGGGGTTCTCTTACGAAGAAAGGCTTAAGTTTTGCAAATTACAGTGTCTGGAAACTAGGCACCAGCGGGGTGATCTGATAGAGGTGTACAAAGCCTTGAATGGTTTGAGCATGCTCAATGCTGATGGGATTCTTCCTCTAGCTCAGAAAAATCACCTGAGAGGGCATAAATTCAAATTGAGGAAAGACAGATGTAGGATAGATGTGCGGAAATTTGCCTTTAGCCAGCGGGTGGTTGGTGGGTGGAACAGACTTCCATCCCTTGTCGTGGAAGTTGATAGCTTAAATAAGTTTAAGGCTCAGCTGGACAGGTATTTCGAACGAACAGAGGGGTGAAGTGGAAGTGGTTATTTTTATTTATTTATGTTACTTTTTTTTTTTTTTTTTTTTTTGGCTGATGCTGCATAAGCTTGCTTTCTTGCATCAAATGCCTCTACTAATGCTAATGCTAATGCTAATGCTAACACCTGCCCATCGAAGCACAATGTGGGTAAGGTACTCTTTACTGATGAGAGTAGATTTAGGCTCAGCAGAGATTCTGGACGTCAGCTTATTTGGCGAGAGGTTGGCACACAGTATCACCCCCGCAAACATCACTGAAAGGAATCGAAATGGCGGTCGAGGTGTTCTCATCTCGGGAACGGTTATCTTGAATGTACGTACACAACGCTACATACTGGAAGGTGGTACTGTAACCAGTGCACGCTACTGTACTGAGGTATTCCTTCCCCATGTACAGCTGTTCCGAGGTGCCATTGGCCCCGAGTTCAAGTTAATGGATGATAATGCCACACCCCATCGCACTGCAGATGTTGATATGGTTTTTTTTTTTGGAAAGTGAGGACATTGTTCGTATGGATTGCCTGCCCATTCCCCCGCCAATCTAAATTCCATCAAACACATATGGGACGCTCTGGATAGACGTCTAGCAGCATGTCCACACCCACCAGAAAATGTTCACCAGCTGAAGATGGTGCTGACAGAGGAGTGGACGACATTACCGCAAGAACTTATCAACAACATTGTTCTGATTATGAGCGGTACAAAGCCTGCATCGACATTAGGGGCGGTTATATCTCCTACTGAGGACCACCTCTTCCCTTTGTTCCATCTTTGGCAGTGATTCATCTGTATTATGGCAGCCTGTGCTATAATAAAGTCCCTCTGCACCGTTTTGTTTCTGTTGTTGTGTCGGTGAACCTTGTGAAGTACAGAAATTACATTTCTGTACTTCACAAGGTTCCTTTGGTATGCTTTTCCCATATCCAGGCCACTCCTATGAGAAGCTACAGGTGAAAACTTGACTGGTCCTTAAGTTTTGCACACCAGTGTACTTCATTGAACAGGTCTATTTGATTACGTTTCTTTAAAAAGTCACTCGGTTTTTTTTTTTTTTTTTTTTGTGCCTTTTACCAGTTATCACAAACGCAGCACACTCCAGAATGTGTCTGTACAATGGCATTTTTTTTTTTTTTTTTTGAATGAATGAATTACAGACATATATACTGAAGTACTGTGTATCTTGTGGGCTTGTAACTTCGCTGTGGTATTGTGGTTATGAACAACTTTTCATCCAATTGTACCTCATGGTAAAGGACTCGGCTCAAATCCAGTTAATGAGGCTGGGAATTTTTATTGTTTTTTTTTTTTTTTTTTTTTTTTGTTCGCAACGTGGTTGTGGTAGTCGGCATCAAGCGAGGACGGTATAGTTTTTTACTCTCGAAAACGCGGGGTTTTTTTTGTCCACAAACTGACCAAAGAATACTACCCTCAATTACACATTGACGCTTCATAACCTTAGTTGCTTTAGTGATTAATACACGTCAAATCCTCTCATAAACCTTTACTGCTTTAGTGATTAACACACTCATCTAATCTTGAGGTTGTAGTGCTGCCTGCTATATTTACTGTGACGTGACATGAACAGAGCACCATGCGAGCTCACCTTTATTGTCATTTCCCTGATAGCTGTAATTATTATAAGTTCACTGCTAATGAATATATTGTTGTGTAGGTTCTATTATAATAAAATAAAAGACTTATAGTATCAAGTATGTGGTTAGCATTGTCTGGTATTATATTAGGAAGCGTCATCTCAAAACTTTAAAGTATCCGGATGCAAACAAGAAAATGCTGCCTCTCTGAGCACAGAATACGCTATACCTCCGAGCTATATGAAGTTATTATTATTAGCTATATGGTGCAAGGAAGCTTCCTTGGACCAGCCAAAAAAAAAAAAAAAAAAAATCTGAATGACCCTGAGAGAAAGAGAACAAGAGTTAGTAGGAAATCACCAAGAAAGAAAAGAATGATGATATCCAGCTCAGGACCCTGGGTGTGCCAAGCCCATACTTACCAGATGTGAGCCATACTGTGTCCATTTTGTCGCTGCCCGTATATGAAAAAATAACGTTCTGAATATTTCAGAAATAATTTAATGTTCTGAATAATTAATGGTACTGTATTAATATCCAGAAGCTGATTCCCTAGTAGAGCAACTATTAGTCCGTCTGCTTATAGCGTACATCGTCCTCTCCACACCGGATGGAAAAGGCCCGGGTTCGAATCTCGTCGATGACGTGGGCTTTTTTCACTCCGCGACTAAATTAGTCGATCTCAGGCGTAGATAGCAAGGTCCCCCCCCCCCAGAAACTGAGGTTTTTCGCCAGCAAAACGACCAGAAAACACACTCAATTTTCAGACATAGTACACATGGGTATATGTAATGACTTACCGGGTGACCTAATATAATATTTTTTGTAGTGTTTGCAGGATGAAAATCCCAATTTTCCGAAAGAAAAACAATGCAAAGCTCACTTAAAACCAATTAACCCAGATAGGTTCCAAAAAAAAGAAACTCCATAAAATATTATTGCCACACGGTATACGTGTGGCAATAATATTTTATGGAGTTTTTTTTTTTTTTTGGAACCTAGTTCTCTGGTCGATTTGTCAGTTTTGCAAGGTTCCCCACCAGAAACTGAGGTTTCTGGTGGGGAACCTTGCTATCTACCTCTGAGACCGACTAACTCAGCCGCGGAGTGAAAAAAGCCCATAAAGGTTCCTCACGTCATCGACGAGATTCGAACCCGGATCTTTTCGATCCGATGTGGAGAGGACAGTGTACTCTATAGTCCGCGCGGACGGACTATAGGGTACACGCAACTTACTTACAGACGCTACTTATGATGTCTCATGGGCTAAGTTTCCCCTGCACTGATTAACAAAACACTACTCGTTTACTAGATCAAAAAATGGAACCTTGGAACATTGAAATCCTTGCTACATTTCCATAGAAACATTTATTTCCCAGTGCCAAAAGATGTAAAAATTTTTTGTAAAAAAATTGTAAAAGGTGTAAAATTTTTAATAACACTACCAGACGTCCAGATTATTGTTTTTTTTTTTTTCTTTTCCCCCAGTTTTTCATGTTTAAACTGTGGTTCTGGCTGAACTTTTTAAAAATGTTGAAATGTCTGGCTTTTGTGCGAATGGTTGATTTACCCTCTTGAAAGCGGCCATTTTGAAAATTTATTTGATTTCGAGCTGAAGTGAAATATAATTTCCAGTGAGGTAGAGGCAAATCCGAAAATAATCACTAACAATAAGATTTTTTTTATAGTAAAAACTTCACTATAAGTTCTTCACTAACATTAATATCGTAAGTTTTCATTTTATCTGACTGTTTTTAAATTATTTAACCAGGATAATTTTCACATTATATACGCGAAAATTTGTAATTCTCGCATTATGTGTGTTTATTGCAGTGGTTACAAACAGATGAAAAATGCAGTCTTGAGTCAGTGCCCTCGTGGGTAGCACACGTGGTATAATCACCATCCTCCCAACACCGGAGTGGAAAAGACCTCAGTTCGAAACCTATCAATGAGTGGAATTTATATGGGCCTTTTTCACAACTATTTCTGGCATGGTTTTTTTCTTGCCAGAAACCCGGGTTTTTCGTTCAGCAAACAGCAAACTCACCACAGAACACAATTTAGACATATAAGACGAAATATGGCCCAAGTTGTTGCTGATGTGCCTTAAACTCTATATTAATAACAACTTGCGTCAACTCGTATTTGGTAATTTTGTACTATATTGAATTAAATTCGTACCATGACTTTATTAAAATAAATTTGTATTCAATAATATGGTACTTAGTTTAAAATTATAACCTCTTGTTTGGTGCAGTAATTAGTATTATTTTTAATTTAACATTAATGATCACAATATTATACACAATATTTATTACAGAGACCCATTCGAAATTCCAAAACGAAAGTGTTTATTCACAGATATATTAAAAATACGAAGTTTCCATGTTTTCCAGTGTTCAACATGATTCAGAAGAAGAATGTCTGGTATGTGATTGTGGCATAGTCGTTTCAGTAGCATATAAAGGTGTTGATGATTTATGAATGAAAACATATGGAAGCAGAAAAGTACAAGAAAGCGCTTACATTTGAAAGTTCTCTATCAAAATTGACATATTTTTGCAAAAGAAACCTGCAAGCAACAGTATGGTTTTTTTTGCTGCAGCAGAAGGCGCTTTTTCTTTTCACACTGTGAAGCACCACTCAAGTTTCAAATCAATAGACTCTACTTCAGTCTTCTCAAAAACACTTTCCATTATTCAGAAACCGCTAAGAAATTTTCATGAGCCATGACCAAAGCAACTGCTGTCGTTATCTTGGTGATTTCAATCACTCAACTTAAACAGCTATTGCCTACTGCGAAGATTTTACTGATATAAGCAATCATGGCTCGATCAAAATAATTTCAATACTCATTCACCGTTTTGACTGGAGCGCTGGTAGTTTACAGTCCATAATAATTGAAGTACAAAATACAACAAATGAGACAGCAGAAACAATTTCCGAACATCTTAAACACTTGTGAAACATGGTCTCTTTGAGAAATGTGTTGTATTTGCTTGAGACAATTGTAACACGATATTCGGTGGTATTGGGAGTAATGAGAGAGTAATAATGTGTTTGCAAACTTAAAGATAGTTTCTGAAGAAAAATTTGTTTTAAATAATCGAATTCACAATGCAGTTGAAAAACGGGGAATTGATAGTGAAAACGTGGTTTTTAAGGTTTACCAGTATTCTCATATTCACAGGAACCCTTACAGAGAAGTTGGAGGAATTTTGTGAGTTTGTGGATATTGAATACAGACAACTCTTCTTCCACAGCAGGACTTGGTGTCCATCATTATTCCAATATATTTCAAGAACGATCCGGATGTTTCCTGCTTTGGACGCCTTTTTCTGTCGCAAGACAGACCACTTATAGTTATCAAAAAGTTTTTTAACACAACTTAAGGTGTATCTTTTCCTGGTGCATTCAATTATGAGTATTTTACATTCTCATATTGAACAAACTGAAAGAGAAAGCAACTTGGTTGTTGAAGTTTGGAACATTTAAAAGCAGTGAAAGATGTTCCTATTGAACGTTTGAATCAAGGATTCGTACCTCTAAAAGTTAGTGGAAATTGTACGAAAACGTAGGAAGGGACTTGATAATTTATGTGACAGTTTTCATAAAGATGTGAAATATTTTCTTCACATCTTTATAGTAATCGTGTTGAATATTTGGAAAAATGGACAAACTCATTAGAAGATTTCTCATGTTTATCCTGGATGACCTTGCAGGAAGTGCCTACGTGGGAAGATGTTGAAGCCTCGCTGCAATATTTGGTTGATAAAGACATTTACATAGATGAGACAAAATGCTTTGATCATTGAAAAAATTGTTGAAAGTGAAACAAGTAATGAAGAATGCAGTCAGATACTTGCTCATAAGAAATCGAGAAATATCGAATTGCATTCACAATTCTTAAAACTGGCATAATTAATTTTTTTTTTTTTTTTTTTTTTTTTGCAGTTCCCGTGCGATATAATTTCAGAGAACTTTCATGCTCTGATTTCTATGCTTTATTTAAAAAGTAATTCAGCTTTATTAAATATTTTTATCTTCAGAAAATTATCAATAAGCACGAAATCATGAACCTGTTGTTTGATATTTAAAAATAAATTTAATTTTCGTTAATTTATAGAAATAAATGTATCCCACTTTTTTCCTACTTTGTTAAAATGTCCTCCTTTTCATAAAAAAGAAAAAAAAAAGTTTATCATTCTCTTTATGTTGGACGATATGGTAGTCCTAATTTTATAAGAAACCTTGATATGTATATGGTTTTGTCTCACAACTGATATTAATCATTAACAAATTTTTTTAAAAGAAAACAAAAAGGTGAAAAATGACAAGAGAAGCTCCAACCGTGCATCTGCGGAAGTTGCAGGACCACCTGTTTTATAGCTCACTTGTGGAGTAGGTTGCGTAATCATTTCATTCTTGAAATTGATTTGCCAAGATTTGATATATTTTGTGACGTAAGTTAAACAACAAATGGGAAGATGTATCGCTGAGTGATGTGTTGTTAAAGGTTTAAATGAAAACATTGCTTAAAGTTGTGGTTTTTTTTTTTCTTCTTGTTTTTCTGAGATGGTTGAATTTCGTAAGCGTGTATGATGTTTTCAGCTTGAAAAGATCCAGTTACTAAATGGTTTTTATTTATTTCTAGTGCTGTCTTTTTGGTGAGTGCTTTAAAACATTCATTTCAGAAGAAATATTTGTCAATTTGTACCTAATATCATAAATTATATGTGTGATGTAAAAATTATTTTACTTAAAACAGTTTGTTGTTTCTAATTAGAAGTTCGGTGTGGAAGTGGTCGTTTTCTGGAATAATTTAATGTTCTGGTGCTTTAATGATATAAATAAATAGAATATTTAATGTTAATGTAATAAATAATTTAACTTTCTGGATATTTCAGAAGTTTTTATGTATATACTAATAATTGCTGTTCTGAGGATTCAATTATTGTCTGTTATAAATTCTCAGCTGTATGTTATTTCATACCACCTGAAAATGTCTATAGTCAGCCTTAGGAAAATCGAAATAAAACAACTTATATCAATTAACCTGCTTTCAAATTTTCCATTAGGAAGATATGTTAGTCCAAATTCCCGAATAACTACATGTTACACAGATTAGTCCCCCGACCACTCCCATTTTAACATTTTCTTTAAATATGTAATGATAAAATTTTGCGATTTTTTTAAATATTAATTGTCGATTTAAATAAGAGTGCTTCGCAGTATGTTCAAAATGTTAGGGCAAAGTAAAATATATTTAACTTGCCCAGTAGTACAGCAAGTTTCTGTGTGATTAATAAATCAACATAATATCTTTAATTATATTAACTTATTTAAGCAAATGTGAGACAAGTATTTCATGATATTCAGGGACGGCCCAGGATTTAAAAATATACTTTGCTTTGATCATGAGGGGACCTATAGCCACTACCTTGGATCACCCCTGAAGATATTTACATTTTGAAATCAGAGTTTGAAAGTCATCAAAATAAACACTGGCCTCTCTTTTACAGAGAGGTCAGTTTAATTCTGTTTTTATCAATAAAGATGATTAATATTTAGCTAAAGCTTCATAAACAAATACAGCAGAAAAAAATAACGGGGGAAAGCCGGAATATCATAAATAAATATCTGGTGAAATCAAAGTAAAATTTAGGACAAGGGGACTTCTAAGTTAAAAATAATAAATTAAAAAGTATGAAATTTCAAATAAATCTCCAGGCCAGGGCTGATCATAGTTGGGGGGGGGGATGCAATAGGTGAAATTCACCGAGCCCCAGACTGAAATGAGCCTAAATCTCAACAGTCTCCCTCCTCCCATGAATCCAGCCAAACAGGACTATGTGCTGTCTTTTTCCCCAATATTAATTCTTCACCCAGGTCTCCCTGAAATGTAGGACTGGCCCTGGTCCAGACATCATTTATAGTTCATTAATGCATCCAGGAATTTATCTCCTGGTATGGAGAAATTAAATATGCAGAGTATGTTGATTTGTATTAGCATTGTCAAAATGATGCAAGGAAACAAGCAGTACCAGCCAAAAGGAAAAAAAAAAAAAAAGTTACCCATTTTATTTGCCCATTCCTCCTTTTTCCACCTTTCAGCCCACAAGTCAGATCTCCTATTTACACAACAATTATTGGTCTAACAATAATTCAGATTTCCTACTTCCACAACAATTATTCTAAAAATCATACTTTTGGCTGAAAGCAAATTTCTGCACATCTATTCTATTCTGTCTGTTCTACAACCAACCTTTTTAAATTTTAATTTGTCTTGAAAGAGTAAGACCATTAGTATTTAGTTAACTCCACACAGTGACAGGCTTACACTTACTCTCTATTTAAACCAAAACCTGTTACTGGAGAGGAGAGACAGTTGTATCCCCAATAATAAAGACAGAAAAACATAACATAAAAAGTATTTTTTCCCCCCTCAAACTATATCAATACCTAAATAGAAATAGCACCCTGCTTCTTTGCTAATTTCGTGCATTGGGTCAACACAGTAATGCAAGAAAGCAAGCTTATATAGCATTAGCCAAAAAAAAAAAAAAAAAAATCCATTTCACCTATTCCTTCATTCTAAATGTTTGTTTAGTTCTGCCTTGAACTTATTTAAGTTGCTGACCTCCACTACAACAGATGGAAGTTTGTTCCAACTATCAACCACCCGCTGGCTAAAGGCGAAATTCCACCCTATAATACAATTGTCTTTCCTCAATTTGAATTTATGCCCCCTCAGGTGAGTAATCTGGGCAAGAGGAAGAATCCCATTAGCATTGAGCTTGCACAATCCATTCAAGGCCTTATACACCTCAGTTAGATCACTTCACAGGTGCCTAGTCTCCAGAAGCTGCAATTTGCAGAACTTAAGCCTTTCTTGGTAACACCAACCCTTTCTTCCCCTCACCAATCTCGTTGCCCTTCTCTACGCGTTCCAGCAGCTCTACATCATTTTCTAAAATGAGGCCTCCAGAACTGTATACAGTGCTCAAGGTGTGGCCTGACCATTGCCATATACAAGGGGACAATCACCCCCTTATCCCTGCTAGCAAAATTCCTGTATATCATCGACAAGACATCATGAGCTACTCTAGCAGCCTTTTTGTACACCTCAGAAAACTTCATATCTGACTGCACAATTACCCCCAGGTCCTTTTCATTCTCCACTACCCTGAGTGTAGTACCACCCAGTTGATATCTTATTCTGGGGTTATTGCTACCCATATGCAGTACTTTATATTTGTCAATGTTAAACTTCAGTTGCCACCTATCAGCCCATCTGCTCAACTTTTATAGATACTGTTGCAGTAGCTTACTGTCATTATTGTCATTAACAATGCTGCCAACCTTCGTATCATCTGCAAACTTAGACATTAACCCTGATATACCATCATCAGTATCATTGATAAATACCGAAAACAACAATGGACCCCAACTCCCCAACCCTGGGGGACTCCACTAATAACATTAGTCCATGAAGAGCAGTGTCCATTGATAACCACTGTCTGTCGTCTCCCACTCAACCATCCTTTTATCCATTGTAGCAACTTGCCCTTAATGCCATACTGTTCCAGTTTGTAAAGTAGTCTTCTATGTGCCACAGAATCAAAAGCTTTTGTAAAATCCAAGTACATGATATCAAAATTATTCTTTGCATCCAATTCCTTTGTGACCACATAGTATCCAATCAAATTTGTCAGACAAGACTTACACTTAACAAACCCATGCTCTGTCTGAACTACAGTCTTGTCTAGATGTCCCTGTATTGCTTCCTTAACCAGTGACCATTATTTTCCCTGGAACAGAGGTTAGACTAACAGGTCTGTAATTAGCCGTGTCACCCTTTGATCTCCCTTTGTGAATTGGGGACACATTTGCACATATCCAGCCCATGGGGATCTCCCCTGAGTCCAAGGAAGCTTTCGTAATTATGGCTAAGGGTTTGCATATTTCCTTTGCTGCCTCCTTAAATATAAGATCGCATCCATCCCAGGTGCCTTCCTTATGTTTAACTTCAATTTTTCCTCCACTTTGCTCTCAGTTATTACAAAATCACTCAGCTCCCTGTTAGAGTTTGATAAACTACTGGCATTTCCCTCCTTGAATAACTCCTCATGTGTGAATGTAGATGCAAAATACTCATTGTTTATCAGCTATATGAGCACAAAATCATTGTTTATTAATCAATTAATGACTTGATTAATTAACAAATCTGCATCAACCTCAAATGAGTTAAATGCATCTAAAATGGATGAACTGATTGTGGTGTACCTTGAATGGTTTTTTTTTTTTTTTTTTACGAAATCTTCAAACACGAAACCTTAATACCGTGCATGGGTTGAAGGAGAAGTATGGGGGGGGGTGCTGGAGCAGGCTCTGTGCTGATGGGCTACTTCCGCTTACTCAGATTAAGAACCTGAGGGGGCATAGATTCAAATTGAGGAAAGACAGTTGTAGAATAGATGTGCGGAAATTTGCCAGCAGGTAGTTCATTGCTGGAACAGACTTACATCTGTTGTTGTGAAAGTTGATAGCTTAAATAAATTTAAGGCTAAACTAGACAAACATTTGGAGTGACCGGATGGGCGAAATGGGAAGGGGTTTTTTAATTTGGCTGATGCTCTATAAGCTTGCTTTTTTGCATCATATGCCAGAACTAATGCTAATGTTATTCAAAGACTAACTGGCTTCTTTTATATGAGGACGCAATAATTCAACTGATGGCTGGATGTTGCCGCTTTAACTTTATATCCAATTATACTTTGCAAGTATCTCCAGAAAAGTCTCAAATTCTGCTAAGCACTAAACTAGCAATGGTGGGCCTTTTCTGGCCTGCATACTAAAAAATAAGCTGAAACAGAAATGTGATTTTTACATGGCATAGAAAAAAAACTAAAATTAGTAAATAATCTTTATTTATATCAGTAATAAAATACATGTATAAGTAAAAGGGGGGTTAGGCAAGCTAAGGTAGATTATAGATTACGAGAAGTCTTTGGCTAAGAATTCAAAGAAAATTAGCAAAGAATTCTTGTTTATGGTTAAACTAGAAGAAAAGTGATGAATCACATTGACCCATTAGGTATGAATAGCATAACTTTTGATGATCCTGTTGCTGGCCAGCTAAATAAATATTTTGCACCTACATTCACGCCGAAGAAGTTTTTAGGTGTAGGAGAATCAGAAGTATAACAAGTTATAACTTGGAACTAAGCCATTTTGTGATAATTGAAGAGAATGTTTTAGCCAAAAGTAAATAAGGCACCTTCAGTTGTTGGAATCTATCCAGTTATATTAAAAGGAGTAGTGAAATAGGTAAACAAACTTTTAGGCATTATGAGCATCCTTGGATTCAGGGAAAGTCCTTACAGATTGGAGATGTGCGACTGTCTCTCTCTCTCTCTCTTGTTCACATAGAGTGATCAAAGGGTGAAATGAGCAATTACAGACCTGTAAGCTGTAACCTCTTCCAGAAAAATAATGGAGTCACTGCTTAAAGAATGTGGGACCATCTAGACAGGAATGCATTTATATAGCAGTTTCAGCATGCATCTGTTAAGAGGAGATCATGTCTAACCAATGTGATTAGCTACTATGACATAACAAAGAAACTAGATGCAAAAATAATTTTGATATCATATACTTAGTTTTCAGTAAAGCTTTTACTACTGTTCCACATGAAAAACTGCTTTTCAAATTGAAGCAGCATGGAATTTAGGGACATGTTACTACTATGGATAAAGGAATAGTTTAATGGCATAAGACAGAGTGTGGGTATTCATAAGCACTATCCTTCCAGGACTAGTGTCATTAGTGGAATCGCTCAGGGTTTAGTGCTGGATTGAATTATTCCTTACAGTTTTCAATATTTAGTAATGATTTTGATGGAGCATATCGAGCTTAATGTTTAAGTCTGCAAATGATACAAAGATTTATAGGGTGGTTAATGGCAGGAATCGAGGATTACTCGTGCAGCAAAATTTAGACAAATTAGGTGAATGGGCTGAAAAGTGGCAGTAAAGGTTTAACATATTTAAATGTAAAGTATATGAGTATGGGTAACAATAATCTCAGAATAACATACCAGTTGGGAGCTACCACACTAAAGATTATTTACTAATTTTAGTTTTTTTTTCTATGCCATATGAAAATCATATTTCTGTTTTAGCTTATTTTTTAGTATGCAAAATGAAATGCATGGAGAATGAAAAAAATCTAGGGGTACAGATTGACTACTTTGAAAAGAGCTCTTGGGCTGGGATAAGACAAAGAGTGGTTATTAATGGATACTGCTGTTCATGGACTGGTGTTATTGGTGGAATCCCTCATGATTCAGTGCTGTGCCCATTGTTTTCAATATTTATTAATAATATTGATGAAGGTATACAGGTAGTTCTCGACTTTATGAGTTAATTCGTTCCTAGCACGCACTTGTAAAGTGAAAACTTGTGAAGCGGGAATTTATTTCCCATAGACATAAGGTTAAAAAAGGGGTTATGTTCTCAACAATGAAATTAGTTAGCTAATTAGTTTGTTTAAACAATGATTGATTTATCGAAAGAAATGAAAACGTAGCCTGTAAAATCAAGCAAATTATAATAATAGAGACATTATTTATGACTTACAAATGTTAAAGAATGTTTATTCTTCATCATCATCGACTGAATGCACATTCGTTGATCACTTGTTATTGGCTCGGCACTCATTTGTTTGTTGCACAAGGAGTCATCTTCTTCAGAAATGTTTCAAGAGGCGTTTATTTGCAATATAATCTTCCCTTTTAATTATAAATTTCACGATTGCATGCCTAAGCATTTTTTAACGGCACACACAAATTACAACTAACACAATTCATGTGGAGTAACAAGTTTACAAAGCTTAAAAAAAAAAAAAGAATGAAGAGAAGATTCTGAAAATTTATTTGTTTTTTATACGATTGAATATTTCAGTAAAGGGAAAACACATTTCACCATAATAACGTAAAAAACCGCACAATTTCAGCTATTGGTATTTTTGCAAATGCAAGAAGATCGAATTTACTACCTGTTTATAATTGCTTGCAGGAAGTAACAGAAAAGCCCAATAAACCAGAAAGTGTAAATTGTTTTTATTGTTTTATGATCGTGACCTCAAGAAATGTGCTTTAGAAAAATATCACAAAGGCGTTTAAAATTGATTCTTATAACTGAACATGTGATAATGGTGAAAGTGTAGTGCATTTTAATGATTTAAATTGGTAACTAATACAATTTACAAACCACGCTCACGACCTTTTATATGGCCTTAAGGTCAAGCTCGTGACCTTAAAAATGACATTTTAGAGAGATAAATAGCTTAGTTGTACAGTGAAAATTTCAATTTTTGAGATCTTGAAACGAATTACCAAAAAACAATGTGTTATTGGATTCACATTACGGTATTTTAACGATACAATGGTGTCTGTCTCTGGAACTGATTATATCGTAAAGCGGGGTACACTGTATTGTATAGCTATGCAGTGGTTTGGAAAGCAGTATTTATGAATGTCTTAAGTTTGCAGATGATACAAAGATTTTTAAAGGTTGTTAATGACATCAGGGTAAGCTACCCGAAACAAGATCTAGAAAATTTAGGCAGATTGGCTGAGGAATGACAGTTGAATTTTAACATTGACAAAACAAAGGTACAGCATATGGGAGCAGTAATTCCAGATTAATGTACCAGTTGTGTGGTACTACACTCGGGGTAGTGGAAAATGAAAAAGATCTGGTGGGGGGGGTTAATTGTGCAGTCAGATATGAGGTTCTCTGGGTAGTGCAGACAGGCTGCCTGATCAACTCATGGGATTTTGTCAATGATATACAAGGACTTTGATAGTAGGAGTAAGGGTGATTATCTCATTGTTCTAGGCAGTTGATTAGGCTGCATCTTTAGTACTGCATACAGGTTTCGAGGCCTCATTTTAGAAAGGATATAGATCTGCTGGAATGGGTGCAGAGAAGGGCACTGAGATTAGTGAAGGAAACAAAAGGGTGGTCTTATCAAGGAAGAGGAAGGCTTCAATTTAGCAATCTTAGTATCTGAAGACCAGGCACCTGCGAGGTGATCTGATTAAAGTGTGTAGGGCTTTGAATGTATTGAGCAAGCTCAGTGGTGATGCTATTATTTACCTTGCTCACACTATACACATGAGTGAGCATGAATTCAAATCAAGGATGGATGGTTTCAGGATGTGTGACAGTTTGCCTTCAGATAGTGGGTGGTCAATTGTTGGAACATACTTCCATCTGTTGATGTAGAAAGTTTGAATAAATTTAAGGAAGAACTGGGCAAATTATTGGACATGTTGATGTGGGAAGCTTTTTTTTTTTTTTTTTTTTAATATCATACGATGCTTTCTAAGCTTGCTTTCTTGCATAATTTGGCACTACCAATAAGAATAAAAATAATCGTTTAAGTGAGATGAGATTCATTTTTATTTATTTTCACATTGGATTTTGTATGTAAATGTTAAAAGTTTTTGTTTCCTACAGTATAATATCTACCAAAAACGGTTGGAACATCAAAATCAGTTTTGGGTAGGCCTCGTACAGGCATCTGAAATTGTTCAACTTAGCAAAATATATTAAGAACAGACAAAGAAAGATAATTCTGAAGGATGATTAAAATGTCTTTTAGTGTGTAGTGTAGCATGTAGTGTCTACATGCTACACTACACACTACACAAAAAGATGATAAGAGTTTGAAATGTCGTGGTGAGCTATTGTTTTTAGCACTAAAATGTAAGCAAAGAGAAGGGAAAATATGAATAGTGTAGATGATTTTGACAGATAATTTCACATGCTGGCAGTCATTTCATAATTGATTCCCTAGAGAGCTTTGTGGATTTTTTTGTTGCAAAAGAAATAACTTTCTAATTTTGAAACAAGAGTTAAACTTGGAATCCTGAGGCATATGATGCAAGAAAGCAAGCTTATACACCATTAACTGGGGGGGAACCCTTCCCATTTCACCCATCCATTCGCTCCAGATTTTTGTCTAGTTCTGCCTTGAATTTATTTAAGCTGCTAACTTCTACGAGATGAAAGTTTGTTCCAGAAATCAACCACCCACTGGCTAAAGGCAAATTTCTGCACATTTATTCTACAACTGTCTTTTCTCGATTTGAATTTATGTCCCCCTCAGGCGATTAATCTGGGCAAGAGAAAGAATCCCATCAGCATTGAGCTTGCTCAAACCATTCAAGGCCTTATACGCCTCAGTCAGATCACCTTGCAGGAGCCTAGTCTCCAGACACTGTAATTTGCAAAACTTTAGCCTTTCTTTATAAGAGAAACCCTTTGTTCCATTCACTAATCTTGTTGCCTTCTCTGTACTCATTCCAGCAGCTCTGCATCCTTCCTAAAATGAGGCCTCCAGACCTGTATACAGTACTCAAGGTGTGGCCTGACCATTGCCTTATACAAGGGGATAATCATCTCTTTATCACTGCTAGAAAAATTCCTGTATATAATTGACAGACCTTGCAGACTGTCTCTTGCAGACCGTATGCACTGCTCAGAAAACTTCATATCTGACTGCAAAATTACCCCAAGGTCCTTTTTATTCTCTACCACTGTCAGTGTAGTACCACACAATTGATAGTTACTCTGGGGTTACTGCTACCCATATATACAGCACTTTACATTTGTCACTGTTAAACTTCAGTTGCCATCTCTCAGCCCATCTGCTCAACTTTTCTAGATCCTGTTGCAGTAGCATACTGTCATTATTATCATTAACAACCCTGCCAACTTTCATATCATTTGCAAACTTAGACATTAAGCCTGATATACCTTCATCAATATCATTAATAGATACAGAAAGCAACAATGGACCCAACACTGAACCCTAGGGGACTACTAATAACATTAATCCACGAAGAGCAGTGTCCATTGATTACCACTCTATCTTCTCCCACTGAACCATCCCTTTATCCATAGCAGAAACTTGCCCTTAATGCCATATTGCTCCAATTTGTATAGCAGTTTTCCATGTGCAACAGTATCAAAAGCCTTCCTAAGGTCCAAGTATATGATATCAAAATTATCCTTTGCATCCAGTTTCTTTGTGACCACATCATAGTATCCAATCAAATTGGTCAGACAGTACTACCTCTTAACAAACCCATGCTGTGTCTGATCTATAACTGAAGTCTGCCTCCTTTAATATAACTGGAGGCAGTAAAAGAAGTAAGCAAACCCTTAGCCATAATTATGAGAGCTTTCTTGGACTATTTACAACAGCTTTTAAAAAAAAAAGGGATTTTCACATATCCAGTCCACTCCTATTTTCATAGGAGTTGGCCTGAATATGGGAAAAGCATACTAAAGGAAACTTGTGAAGTATAGAAATGATGAAGGAAACAACACAGACACAACAACAACGCAAACAAAATGGTACAGAGGGACTTTATTCAAAAATGATAGCACTGGCTGCCATGATACAGATGCATCACTACCAAAGATGGAACAAAGGGAAGAGGTGGTCTTCAGTAGGAGATATGGCCACCCCTAATGTTGAGGCAGGCTTTGTACCGCCTGTCCATACTTTCAACAATGTTGTTGATAAGTTCTTGTGGTAACACCATCCAATCCTCTGTCAGTGCCATCTTCAGGTGGTGAACATTTTCTGGTGGGTGGGGACGTGCAGCTAGGCGTCTCCCCAGAGCACCCCATACGTGTTCGATGGGATTTAGTTCAGTGGAACGGACAAGCCACTCCATAAGAGCAATGTCCTCACTTTCCAAAAGCATATCAACAGCTGCAGTGCGATGGGGTGTGGCATTATCATCCATAAACACGAATTCAGGGCCAATGGCACCTCAGAACAGATGCACATAAGGAAGGATTACCTCAGTACAGTAGCATGCACTGGTTTCAGTACTGCCTTCCAGTATCTAGAGTTGTGTAAGTCCATTCAAGATAACGCCTCCCCCAAACGAGAACACCTCGACCGCCATTTCGATCCCTTTCAGTGATGTTTGCGGAGTGATACTGTGTGCCAACCTCTCACCAGATTAGCTGACGTCCAGAATCGATGCTGAGACTGAATCTACTCTGATCAGTAAAGAGTACATTAAATAAAGATTTTGTGGTTTTAACCTTTAGAAATAGTGTTGGTCCTTAAGTTTTGCACACCAGTGTATCTTCAAAGAATTAAGAGATACAGATAGTCCAATTCTTGATGAATATTATGAAGTTTGTTTATTCATCACATGTAAAAAAAACCTCATACTGGCAGTCATCTGATGAGCATACAGTTGAAATGCTTGCTGATAATGGCTCTCAATTTATAATAGTACGTACTGGTGGAAGTGATGGCTTTTAATGTTAAAATTGAATACAAAGGCTAGGGATTATCATAATGATGTAAACTTTGAAAATTTTAATAGCTAGGTAGAATTACAACTTTTATTAAATTTAACATCCGTTTGTGTGATTGTAAAGGACAATCCAAACTATTATAGTGTGTAAATTAAAAAACATGCAAGCTCATCTCAAAAAAATTTTTATAGAATGGCTATCAAAAATGTGTCATGTGAACCAAACCTCAGAAGACCATACCTTTTGGATATCATGTGGTTGCAGCCATTTAAATCAATATATGAAATAGACAAGGTAATTTCAGCCTATGGGCATGCTGTTTTATGGATTCCACCATTTCAGGCCAACTTAAATCTTATTTAATTAGAGGAGTTATATTAAAGGACAGGTGACTCAAAATAATGCCAGTTTTGAACTTAAATGAAAAACTACAGTTGTAGTTTTCATTTTAAGTTCACCCACTGATGAAAGGCCAACAAGCCTTGAAACTGTGCTATCTGGATGGTAGTGCCCACTGAGAATAAGTATCAATAGTGTTCTCTATTAGTGAAGCGTTATTTATTCAAGGTAGTGCAATACATGATAATTTGTTGTGAAGGATGATCACATTAGCATTAGTAGAGGCATACGATGCAAGAAAGCAAGCTTATTCAGCATCAGCCAAAAAAAAAAAAAAAAAAACCTCCCATTTCATCGCTCCATTCGTTCCAAATTGCCTGTCCAGCTCAGCCTTAAATTTATTTAGGCTATTAGCTTCCACAACAAAAAATGATGGAAGCCTGTTTCACCAATCAACGATCTGCTGGCTATGTTGATTGGTGGAACCCACACATATATTCTACAACTATCTATCCTAAATTTGAAACTGTGCCCCCTCAGGTTCTTAGTCTGAGCAAGACGAAGAATCCCATCAGCATTCAGCTTGCTCAACCCATTCAAGGCCTTATCCACCTCAATCAGATCACCTTGCAGGTGCCTACTCTCCAGGCACTGCAATTTCAGAATTTAAGCCTTTTTTGGTAAGAGCACCCCTTTGTTCCCCCTCACCAATCTTGTTGCCCTTCTTTGTACTCATTCTAGCAACTCTACATCCTTCTAAAATGAGGCCTCCAGACCTGTACACAGTACTCTAGGTGTGACCTGACCATTGCCTTGTATAACGGGATTATCACCTCCCTGTCACTGCTAGCAAAATTCCATATATAATTGACAATACTCCATTATCTGCCCTGGCAGCCCATCTGCACTGCTCAGCAAACTTCATATTTGGCTGCACAATTACCCCCATGTCTTTTTCAGTTTCCACTTCCCTGAGTGTAGTACCACCCATTTGGTATGTTTCTCTTCGATTATTGCTACCCATATGCAGTACTTTACATTTGTCAATGTTAAACTCCAGTTGCCACTTCTCAGCCCATTTTCCCAACTTATCTAGATCCAGTTGGAGTAGCATACTGTCATTACTGTTGTTAACAACCCTGCCAACCTTTATATCATCTGCAAACTTGAACATTAAACCTGATATACCTTCATCAATATCATTGATAAATATACAAAACAACAATGGGCCGAACGCCGAATCCTGGGGAACTCCACTAATAACATTTGTCCATGAAGAGCATGTCTATTTTTTTTAAATGTTTTCTGAACAAGACACTGGCTTTTAAAGGTGATAAGTGTTTAGATGGCAAAAATGGTAAGGAGAGAATTACAAATATGGCTGGTAATCAAAAACTGAAGCTTTTGGTAATAGACAAAAGTAAATAACCCCAATGTTTCAAAGGATTAAAGTTTTTAGAGTTGAACTACAACAAAAAACCTTGAATGACAAGCAAAATTTTTGAGCAGTGGACAGTATGCTACTACAACAGGATCTACAAAAGTTAGACAGATGGGCTGAGGTAACTAAAGTTTAACATTGGCAAATGCAAAGTACTGTATATGGGTAGCAGTAACCCAAGAGAAACGTACCAATTGTGTGGTTGGGAGGTGGAGAATGAAAAGGACCTGGGGTAATTGTGCAGTCAGATATGAACTTCTCTAAGCAATGCAGACTGGCTGTTATACATTTATCAATGTCCAATTCAGATTTGGCAAAAGTGTGAAGTCAAGATGTTATTTTATTTTATTTTTTTTTTTGTTTTTTAGGAGCATTAGCAACTAAGGCCATATTGCTCCGGGATATGCGGTGGTCATTCCCTGACCTTTCCATATCCTCCGTATTTGGTGGTGACGGGCTCGAACCCCGGTCTAATCAAGAAGCGTGTGCTACGCACTGCTGCTCCTTCCCACCTAGCTACGGAGGCGCCTTCAAGATGTGATGGAAACAATGATTAAGAATTGTTTTACAAAAGCAGGTTTTGCTAAAATGCTAATTAACAGAGATGAGGGATGAACTACTAGAAGACATTGAACAATCTTGGGAAGAGTTCCAAGCGATATTTGATCAGTGGAGAAATCGTTCCTGGCGAATTTTTAGGAGTTGATGATGTCATAGTAGCTGAATATTTCCAAGGACTCCAACATTTTGGAACATATTTAAAGGACTAGTGACAATATCAACAATGAGTTGGATGAAAATGAGAGCAATAACTTATTGCTCTCATTTTTATAGTTTATTTGAATATTAAAGAAATGAATCACTTATGAGTTTATCAAGTGGAAATCTGCTGTACACCAATGGAAACAGTGAAAGGAGTGAAGGTGGATTTGGGTTTCTGGTCCATAAAGATTTTAAAAACAACATTTTGGAATTCAAAAGTACATCACCAAGGGTGTCAAGACTAATACTCAAGATTTCTAAGAGGTACAAGCTAAAGATTATAATGATTTATGCACCAACATCGAGCCATGATGATGAAGAGGTTGAAGAAATGTACACTGAAATTGAGAGTCTTCTAGATGAGCAGAAAACCCACTACACTATTATTATGGGGGACTTCAATGCTAAGGTTGGAAAAAGGCAAAACAGCGCAGAAAGAGGAACTATAGGAAATTTTGGAATTGGTGAAAGAAATAAAAGAGGTGAAAGACTTGTGGAATTTGCAGAATCTCAAGGAATGTCAGTAATGAACACTTTTTTCAAGAAAAGGGTGAACAGAAAGTGGACATGGAAGAGTCCAAATGGATTAACAACTAATGAAATCGACTTCATCCTCACTAACAGAAGATATATTGTGAATGATGTTACCGTCCTGAATAAGGTAAATGTTGGAAGTGATCACAGAATGGTAAGATGTACACTTGATATAGATGTAGGAAAGGAAAGGAAAAAACTGACTTGAGTAAATAATGCAAAGGTCTTTGAAATAACATAGGAGGAGAAAAAGCAGTATGTACTGGAACTTAAGAACAAGTTTGAGCTTCTGCAGACTGCTCAGGACCAAGATATCGACGAGGAATATTACAATTTTCTGAAAGTGATAAAGCCCAAGAAACCTATAGGGAAACAGAAATCCAAAGAAGAAAAAATTAGTCAAGAACCACTTGTCATGATGAACCAAAGATGACAAATGAAGAGCAAGAAAAACACTGACAGGGAGAAAACTGAGTATACTGAGTTATGCAAAGCCATTAGAAAGAGACTCAGAGAGGACATAAGAAGATTTAACACAAGAAACGTAGAACAAGCATTAAGGGAAAACAAAGGATTTAAATCAGCAGCCATGAGCAGTAATACAGAAAGACAAATGATACTGAAACTGAAGAATAGCGATGGTGTACTTATAAACAGCAGAGAAGGCATAATTCAAATAGCAGAAGACTACTATAGAGAATTATACAAGGAGCGAGGGAATGATACCAGCAGTGGGGAAGATGGATTGCAAAGTAGCAACACATACGACATACCCGATATTCTTCCTGATGAGGTAGAACATGCATTGAAGAAAATGAAGAATCGGAAAGCCCCTGGGGAAGATGAAGTTACTGTAGAGTTGTTAAAATTGGGAGGAAGAGACATAACACAAAAACTGGCAAGGCTCTTCACAAAGTGCATTAGAAAAGGTGTGATGCCTAAGCAGTGGAATAATGCAATCATAGTTTTGCTGCATAAGAAAGGAGATAAATCAGAAATTGAAAATTATAGACCAATTAGCTTGTTATCCCATATCTACAAGTTGTTCACAAGGGTCATTACTAACAGATTAGAAAGAATACTTGATGAGAATCAACCAAAAGAGCAAGCTGGCTTTAGGACAGGATTCTCAACTATGGATCACCTTCACGTAATATCACAGCTAATGGAGAAAGCAAATGAATATAAAACACCATTATGCCTGGCATTTGTGGATTATGAAAAGGCATTTGACTCCATACAGCATAAGGCAATGTTTCGGGCACTGGAAAGACAAGGCATAGATACTCCATATATTATGATTTTGAAGAAAATATATGAGAGTGCTACATCCTTTATTAGACTAGACAAAGACAGTAGCAAATTTAAAATCGAGAAAGGAGTTCGACAAGGAGACACAATATCTCCGAAGCTGTTTCCCTTGAGGAAGCTTTGAGAAGATTAGACTGGTCGCAGAAAGGAGTCAATGTGAACGGAGAGTACCTAAACCATTTACAATTGCAGATGACACTGTGGTCATAAGCCATGATCCCAAAGAATTAGAGGAAAATCTTAATCAGTTATGCACAGTTAGTAAGGATTTGGACTAAAGATGAATATGGCTAAAACAAAAGTAATGATGAACAAGTATGCCACGGAAAGGGAAATAATGATTGAAGGAGCAGTAATTGAAAAGGTGGAGTCATATACTTATCTGGGACAAGTTATTAGCTGTAATAATGATAAATGGCTGGAAGTCAAGAGAAGAATAAATTTTGGATGGATAGCATTCAGGAAATATAGTCACATACTGAAGAGCTGTTGTTGTTTGTTTGTTGTTTGGTTTTTAGAAGCATTAGCAACTAAGGCCATATTGCTCCAGGATATGCGGTGGTCATTCCTTAACCTTTCCGCATCCTCCGTATTTGGTGGTGACGGGCTCGAACCCCGGTCTAATCAAGAAGCGTGTGCTACGCACTGCTGCTCCTTCCCACCTGGCTACGGGGGCACCGAAACTGAAGAGCAATATCCCAGTTTGTCTGAAACGTAAAATAATGAATCAATGTATACTTCCCACCATGACTTATGGAAGTGAAACTTGGGCACTCACCAAAAGAATGGAAGAGAAGCTAAGAACTACACAGCGAAGAATGGAACGAATTATATTGGGAATCAGACCGTTAGATAAGAAGAGAAACACATGGATTAGGCAGCAAACTCAAGTAAAGGACATTCTTATCAAAACTAAAGAACTAAAATGGTCTTGGGTAGGACACATAGCTCAAAGACATGATGACAGATGGACTAAGAAAATAACAGAATGGTACCCAAGAGGAGCTAGAAGAAAACCTGGAAGACAAAGGCGGAGATGGATAGATGAAATTCATGAGTTTTTGAGTAGTAAATGGATGGCCAGTGCTCAAAACAGAAGGAACTGGAAAGTTGCTGGAGAGGCCTTCATCCTGCAGTGGATTGAAAATGGCTGATGATGATGATGATGATGAATATTAAACCTTCCAAACATGATATGTTAGCAGCATTTGAATCTTTGTATCGAGGCCTTCAGTGGGACTAAAATGTAACAGAAAATATATTTGAGTGTTTAAAGTTTAAACAAATGTGAACACTTTTATGAACAGTGTACAGTAGAATCCAGTGTACATCAAAAAATAACCAAATATTTTACAACATAATTCTTAAAAATGTACTAATAAATTGCAGGCATCATGTAAGTAGTCATTTCTTAATATGTACGTATGTATTAATAAATTGTTTTAAAATGTTAGAAAATTTATTCATTCCCACTTATTTCTCATGTTTTTCTATATTTCTGAATTTACAGTATTTTTCATTATTGAAAAGGTAATATTTCTTTATAACAAAATTTCTGTATAACGAATTTTTTCAATGGAACGATAGATTTTGTTATATAGAGGACCGACTGTGTGTGTGTGTATGTATATATATATATATATATATATATATATATTACCCCAGGGGCTCACATCTGGTGAGCATGGGATTGGCACAACCAGGGACCTGATTCCCTTCTAATTTTGACCCCCTTCTCTCTCACAGGGTAACTCAGAAATTTATTTTTGGGTGGTGCAGCCTCAGGTGGTGTACCCATACGGTACAAGGAAGCCTCAGGCTTCCTTGTACCGTATGGGTACACCACCTCATGTGTGTGTGTGTGTGTGTGTGTGTGTGTGTGTGTGTGTGTGTGTGTGTGTGTGTGTTCACAGAAAGGCTGAAATTCAGTATATGATATGCCTCATGTTTCACTACATAATGAACAGATGGTTGTGTGAAGAATGTGAACTGAGAAAAGTAATTGTAATTAGAATGGGGAAAAAAACGCTTATTATAGGGGTCGTGTTTTTAATAGATTTTCATTTTTGTTTAGTGAAAAAAGATTAGGTTTTTTTCTGAGAAATAATAATAATAAAAATACATACTACTTTTAACAATAAAAACAATAGAAATTAAATAATATAATTAAATATATTTTTCTTCTGAGTGAATTTTTCTTAATAATTCTTACTTATTTGCTATTTCTTCATAAAATTCTTCACAAGAATTAGCAATATTGCACTTAACTTGTAGTATTGCTTTCAGCATTTCTGCGGTCAGCTGTGTTTTTGTTGACGTCCACAGCTTATTTATTGTCAAAAAAAAACTTTCCTGTGTACTATTGGTTCCCGGCAAACATAATGCAAATCATTTGTATTATGTTTGCTGTTAAGTATGGAGGCTACGTGTCCAATTCGGGACAGTTTGTAATGTGAGGCAAACGACTGAAATCCTGGACTGTCCTGCATAATCTTGGACGTCTGGTCACTTTAATCTAGTGTGTGGAAGTGGGTAGTTTGAAAAAATTTAAGTAAGGATTAAATATATTATTAGAGAGGATATACAGAAAAGGTAAGTAGTTTTTTTTTTTTGGCTGATGCTATTATAAGCTTCCTTCCTTATATCTTTTGCCACTACTAATATAGTACTAATAAAAAGACAGCAGCACTTAAGTTTTTGTTGCATAATTTTTTTATGCAGTTACATTTACAATGTTCATTGCTAGATTGTGACTGATAGACCACAAAACAAATTGCTCCTAAAATAAAAAAAATACTTTTTTTTATAGTATAAACTGTTTATAGTTAGCCATATGCCCGAATATTTTCTTATGCATGGCACATGTGATGTGATATTGGTTAGTCATCACTCGGCGCCTCCGTAGCCAGGTGGGCAGGAGCAGCAGTGCGTAGCTCATGCTTCTTGATTAGACCGGGGTTCGAGCCCGTGACCACCAAATACGGAGGATGCGGAAAGGTCAGGGAATGACCACCACATATCCCTAGAGCAATATGGCCTTAGTTGCTAATGCTCCTAAAAAAAAAAACCAAATAACAAATAGTCATCACTGTACTGGGTTGTATATTATTTATATACCTATAGAGATTTTGTTTTAACATTTTCTTCAGGCATTGTCTACATTTAAAAAAATTAATGCAAATTTGATTGCATTTTTTTGTGTGTGTTTATTTTACCAAAGATTTTTATTTTTTCAGCTAAACAGTTCTTGGAAGCATCTCAAAACCAGCAAAGAAACTACTTTACATCTATAGAGTTAAACCTGTAAGTTAAAACTTTATTCAACATCTTGAAATCATTACGTAGGTGTAAGAGCATTGTATCTAGGTCCAGTATACTGAAAAACTTTGATGAGTAAGTAGTACATAATTGTTGTCTTTCTTTATCCCACTCAGCCCAATGAAAACTGCAGTATGGCCATATTGCTTTTTGCTAATTAAAAACAGTTAAGAAACTAAGTCTATACCAAAAGTTAAAGGATGGGTGATTGAAGTAAATTATGGTTTACCATAAAACACAGTAATTTCAGTATACTAATACTTAGTAAATATCAGCTTGAGGAAAGTATAGTGCTTATGCTGGTAATTTTCACTTCTATAAAAGACTGTTTCAATAACTTATTTTCCAAATGGTCATTAAGATGACTTCGAGCCTCATCGTCAGAAATCTTATGAAGTTCATCCCTGATTATTGACCATTTTAAATTGCAATTCTTTCTATGGGATTAGCTGCTTTCTGTGTGTGGGCCTTCAAAATGATACAGCAGTTTATTTGTAGCCTCCTTGTATTTTCTAATTTCATAGGATAGAAAGTCATATTTGTGTTCAAATTAATTACCATTAAATATTGTTATATTTATAATCAGTGAACTAGATAATGATAATAACTCATATGCTTTGTGGAAGATATCAGTCTCTTTACAACCAACAGTTCTGAGTGTTTATATTACCATTCAGTGAATAGTGTTTTCAGAACTGGCCAAAGGGTTGTCGAGTTCTGAGCCAAATTTTCTCTGGAGGCCATGCCCCCATCCCATTCTTATTAGCTGAAAAAGATTTTTCAGTTCATTTTATTAAATTCTTAAAATAAAAGATTTAATTTAAATTTAATAAACAATCAGCATTAATTATTACATACTTTGTTAAATTTTCTACTTCAAAGATTAATATTGTTTGGGCCTTGACGGCTACAAATCTTTGGATCATTTCATCCAGATCTTAAACCCTTGGAAACAGCATGTTCATTTGATAAGGTTGCCAACCCATCCAACTGATCTTGTGTCATCATGAACAGAGGTAGGTTTTGATTAACTTCATCTTTGAAAAAGCACCCTTCAGTGCTGACCACTTAACTGGCAATGTTATAAGAATTCTTAGCATCACAAAAGATTTGCCAATGATGCTTCAAGTCATTTAAGCACATAAATATGTCTTTTGAAATGGTTTCACAAATATTTTAATTCTTTGTATAAACTGATGATAGAGATGACTTTCTGATCATCACCTGAATCAGAACTTCTAAATACATATTAGAATTGAATGTTATGCATTTTAGTCAACTCAAACCTCTCTTTAAATGATGGATTGCTGTGTCTAAATATGTTGTAAAATTGAATATCAAATTTTCCTTCTGTATTGTTCCAACTTTATTTTGGTGTTCATCATCAGACATTCATTTTCAGTGGAAAATTCTTATTAGCCCAAATTCAGATTCAATTTCATTACACCTAAATTTGGGTTTAACATACTGTTTTCTAGACAAATTGTATCTCATCTAGAAAACATAGTTTTACCTTCAGAAACCTTCATTTTCTTAAAAAGGAAATTTCATTAACTTTACAGTTAATGACAAAATTAAGGCTGCTGTAGCCAAGTGGTCAAGTGCAGGTAAAGACATGTATGTGCTTGAGTGACCATGGTTTAAGCCTACTTGATTACTAAACACAGTTGTGTTTCTTGTATTCTCTCTATCTCGTGAACACACCTGTATTCGATTGATTCTGAAAGTGGAGTGACAACTTATGACATATTCATATTGACCTCTTAGAGGGCTTGCTTGTGAAACTTTACCAGTATAACATCAAACAGCAAAAATTTTTTTTTCACATATGAACAATCTTCAAATATTTATTTTTTTTTCCCTGATCAATTTAAAAAAGAATAAAGTTGTATCAGTGTTGAATAAGAAACTAATTACAAAATGCTACCTTAAAACATAACTTTTTTTTTATGCCTTCTTAATTGAAAGGATGATTTGATTGGGTGGAGTGTTATTTATTGTCATGATCTTCAACCAGTAAGAGATTTATTCTGTTGATATTTTAGTTCCCATACTTCTTTTTTTAAATAAGAAAAAAAAAGTGTTCTCCTTACTTCGTCACATCCACATAGGCCAGAGGAATACAACAATTTGTTTTAAATAAGGATATTGTCTAACTATACATAGGCTCAAATCTTGGTCAACCCAAATGCATGTACTATTGAAATTTCTTATTAGCCACTCAGCTACATCAGACAAAGGGCCCACTATACTATACTTTGTTGAACATCTTGTTGAATCCTTGGATGATTCAGATCACAGTGATCATAAATCAAAGAACTGGCAGTTCAACTTCAGTTGCTAGGCTGACCTGTAAAATACTAGTTGTCAGCCTGGATTTATTAGTCACCAAGGAAACTGTGTTTGTAGAGCTCTGCCTTAATAAAATACCCACCATTAATAAAAAAATTTCCAAACTCCGTGTGACTTAAATTCCTAGTGAAGCAGTTTTACCTATGAAAGGTGTGTGTGTGTAGTCGATTCCGGTTAATCGGGACACATCGGAACTACTGCATTTTGGCCCGATTAAGTGGCTGCCCCAATTATCCGAAGTTCCACGTAAAAAAAAGTTAAAAATACAATGGACCCCCACTTTACAATTGATTCACTGTACAATCAAATCATGTTACGATAAAGTACCGTTCACTATACGATGTGTAGTAAGCACCGGTCGTTGTGATCACATTTATGAATGGAATTTTAATTCTATTAAACAGCAATTCTAATTAGCAAAAATACGAGGAATATTATCCACAGCTATAAAAGTAAAGATATAGTAAGCACAAATTTACCCTTTGTTACCTTACCAATTAAAAAATTAAATGATACGTGAAAATCGGAATAATTAATACATACTGTAAAATATTTGGAAAATTAAATGCACTAGGCATAAACCTTATGGGTTTTGATAATTAACTATATAATATCGGTGTAAATACACCATAGTTAACCCATATATTTGAGCTACGATTGTAGCGTAGAAGGCATCGTTTTAATTGTATCTCATAATGTGGTTGCCTTCACAACAAGATAGCTACTATTGAATTACTTCAAATAAATAACGCTTCTCTAGTAGAGAAGACTACTGTTATTTATTTTCAGAGTACCACCACCCAGACGATCGTTTCGAAGCTTTTTGGCTTCGTCATCAGTGGGCGGGTAGGTAAATAAAAAAGATTACCTACCCGCCCACTGATGACGTGGGCGGGTAGGTAATGGTGTATTTACACCATTACCTACTATGGTGTATTTACACCGATATTATATACTGTAATATGTGCATACTAACTAGTTGACATTTCTGTTCACTGACATTTGTGGGTGGGGGTTAAAATTTAAAACAGTAAAATGATAAGCAATCAATGACAAAGAACATGGCACACACAAATTGCAAGTAACACGATACGCACAATTTTACGAAGCTTTAAAAATAGGAATGAAGAGACGATTCTGAAAATTAATTTTTTTATATGATTGAAGATTCCATGGAAGTGTAAACACATTTCACCACAATAACCCACAGTATTCCAGCTGTCGGTATTATCACAAATTCCATAAGATCGAGTTTACTATTTGTTTATGATAGATTGCACTAACAGAAAAGCCCAATAGACAAGTAACTGCTAATTGCTTTTATTGTTTTATGGTTGTGACCTGGACAAATCCGACCGTACTACATGGTTCGGTCGGAGAAAATTGTAGGATAATCTCCAGTGCTGCGGTCTCCTGCCCCGATTAAACAGCATGTTTTCCCAATTAAGCGAAGTAAACCCTGGCTATTTTCTCAATTGGGTTCTGTTTTTTAAGATTTGCCCCAAATAAACGGCTGCCCCGATTAACCGGATGCTAATATTGCCCACTATATACATATATATATATATAGTGGACAATATTAGCATTAGTAGAGGCATATGATGCAAGAAAGCAAGCTTATGCAACATCAGCCAAAAAAAAAAACACGCTCCCATTTAACCCCTCTGTTCGTTCCAAGTACCTGTCCAGCTGAACCTTAAATTTATTTAGGCTATCAACTTCCACAATAAAGGATGGAAGTCTATTCCACCAACCAACCACCCGCTGGCTAAAGGCAAACTTCCGCACATCTATCCTACAACTGTCTTTCCTCAATTTGAATTTATGCCCTCTCGAATGATTATTCTGAGCAAGAGGAAGAATTCCATCTGCATTGAGCATACTCAAACTATTCAAGGCTTTATACACCTCAATCAGATCACCTCGCAGGTGCCTAGTCTCCAGACACTGTAATTTGCAAAATTTAAGCCTTAAGTACTCTTTAAGTACTCTTTCCAACAGCTCTACATCCTTCTTAAAATGAGGCCTCCAGACCTGTATACAGTACTCAAGGTGTGGCCTGACCATTGCCTTATACATGTATAAGGGGATAATCACCTCCTCATCCCTGCTAGAAAAAATCCTGTATATCATTGACAAGACACTATGAGCTACTCTTGCAGACCGTCTGCACTGCTCAGAAAACTTCATATCTGCCTGCACGATTACTCCCAGGTCCTTTTCGTTCTCTACCACTGTCAGTGTAGTACCACAGAGTTGATACGTCACTCTGGGATTGCTGCTTCCCATATGTAGTACTTTAGTTGCTTTGTGACCACATCATAGTATCCAATCAAATTGGTCAGGCAAGACTTTCCCGTAACAAAACCATGCTGTGTCCGAGCTATGACTTAAGTCTTGTTTAGATGATCCTGTTCTTTAACCAGTGCCTCCATTAATTTTCCTGGAACCGAAGTTAAACTCGCAGGTCTATAATTACTTGTGTCAGCCTTTGTCCTCCTTTGTGAATTGGGGTCACATTTGCACATCTCCAGTCTATGGGTACTTCCCCTGAGTTCAAAGAAGCTCTGATAATTATGGCTAAGGGTTTGCTTACTTCCTTTGCTGCCTCCTTTAATATAACTGGATAGATCCCATCCACCCCAGGTGCCTTTTTTATGTTTATCCTCAACAATTTCTCCTCTAATTTCCTCTCAGTTATTACAAAATCATCTAGCTCACTGCCAGAGTTTACTTCACCTCTGGTATTCCCCTCCCTGAATAACTCCTCATGTGTGAATGTAGATGCAAAATACTCGTTTAGTTTGTTAGCCACCTGAGCAGGATCCTCAACTGTTGAACCATCAATATCCAGTGGACCAATCTGATTCATCCCTTTCCTTCTAGAGTTTACATAGGTAAAGAATTCTGTTGGTTTTCTTTGCATCCTTTGCCAAGGATTTCTCATAATCTGCCTTTGCCTGCCTAATCTACTTTGTGACTTGGTTACAGACCAGCTTATATCTATCATAGGCTTCCATGTCACCCATTAATTTATGTATCCTATGCATTTTTCTTATCTGCCACATATCTCATTAGTTCATCTAATATGACCAAGTTGTCACTGTGGAATTTCTTCTTACCAGCAGCAGAAGAGGTTTGCTTAGCTATTATTATAATGTTAATTTTATGCTGCAAACTTGAGAATGCTTAACTACTGAAACAAAGTATATTTTATTCGCAAATGGGAGATTTCTTTGTTTTGCCCACATCTTCAAACTGTTATTTGAACATTCTTGCACATAAAAAAAACAAACAAACTTGTTTACAATCAAGTGTTATATTCTGCCTTTAATACACTCCTGCTCACATTTTGTACTATTTTCTTTATTATATCAAATTTAGTCTCTGCGGGTAGCACAGTGGTAAAAGGCCCAAGTTCAAATCCCGTCGATGACGCAAGGACGTTTTTCACTCCGTGGCTTAGTTAGCCGGTCTAAGGTATTGATAGCAAAGGTTTTTTTTTTTTTTTTCCCTCCCCAGAAACTGGGGTTCTTTGTCCAGCAAAACAGGCAAATCAACCAGAGAACATATGCAATTTACACACCCAATACACATACGTGGGTAGCATTAGCATTAGTAGAGGCATTTGATGCAAGAAAGCAAGCTTATGCAGCATCAGCCAAAAAAAAAAAAAAAAAAAAAGTAACATAAATAAATAAAAATAACCACTTCCACTTCACCCCTCTGTTCGTTCGAAATACCTGTCCAGCTGAGCCTTAAACTTATTTAGGCTATCAACTTCCACGACAAGGGATGGAAGTCTGTTCCACCCACCAACCACCCGCTGGCTAAAGGCAAATTTCCGCACATCTATCCTACATCTGTCTTTCCTCAATTTGAATTTATGCCCTCTCAGGTGATTTTTCTGAGCTAGAGGAAGAATCTTAGTCACTTAGATTCTTAGTCACAGGAAGAATCTTAATCTTAGAAGAAAGGTATATGAATTAACTTTCCGTGTGAATCTAATGTAATAGTTTGGATTATATCATTTCACTAAGCTTTAATGTTGTTCTTCTCTGTATGAAGTTTATTAACTTTAGGAGCCATAGTGAGGGTTTTTTAATTTAAAATAAATGTAAAACAGCGGTATAATCCGTGATATCCACGACTATTCACAATAAAATAAACATGAAAAACATTTTGTTGAGAAGTATAGGTATATGTATGCTTATTCTTATTTTTTCTTACCATTGTAACTCGGTTTTTTAAAATTCAAAAAGCCATAGCTCTCATTCAGAATTGGACAAACAGTGACTAAGAAATCTAGCTTGGCAAACAGCATTTTACAGGTAGTCTACTGGCTGTGAGATTGAACTTCTATTTCTCCATTTTACATTTGCTGTGCCCTGTGCCTTACAAGGATTGGTGTGGCTTGTGACAAAGGTATAGTGACTTTATGATGAACTCTTAGTATACCACTGGTAACTAGACAAATTCTGGAGGGGAGGGGGGGGGGGGGGGGGGGGGGATGGATATTATATATATATATTTTTTTTTTTGACTGATGCTCTATAAGCTTGCTTTCTTGCATCATTTGCCACTACTAATACTGATACTAAACTATTAAGAGAATTATTTTTCAGAACTAATCTTATTTGTCAGAATAACATATTGAAAAATCAGTCATGTCCATATTTCATTAGAATAGTGTGAAAATTACAATTACCTGGAGGATATTTTGTAATTAGTTTTTTATTAAACATTGATGCAACAAACTTTATCCTTTTTTTTATTGATTAGGGAAAAAAAAAAAATATTGAATGGGTGTTCATCCACAAAAACTACCATTAGCTTATGGAACTTTGTTTGAAGCATATATGATTGTTTTAAGTCAGATGTTTATAACTCGGAAAGTCTCAACAATTAAACATCTCGTGTAATCATATAAAGAAATTTAAAGGCTTTTAATTATTGTAGGGTTTATAAACAGACCATCCAATGCATAGATTTATTGGGGCTGATTGATATCTGCTGCTTTGGAAGTTGAGTTTAATCCTAACAAGAGGTAAACACTGGTATTTTCACCTTATCATGTGACTCAACTTTTACTGCATAATTGTCCAGAAGATTTTTTGGCAAAGGTAAAGAAAGCCAACACAAGAACCACGGGAAAACTTACCAGGCAAAATCATTTCCTGCTACCACAGTTTCTCCCTGCATTTTCGATAAAAACAGATGGTGCGTGTTAGTGGCAGTAGAAGTCGATAAGAATGTATTGATTAGTTTTTTCTCATTATCAAAAGCAGCTTATTGGAGTTCATGAGTTTAATGCCTTTGCGGCTGAAATTTACTTACAGGTACAACCTGCAGGCTGCCTCAGCCTTAGGGCATTTATCCCCCCTTTCCACTGTTTTGACCTGATAGCAAAACAACTTATACTTCCACTACCGATAACATGCACCATCTGTAGAAGTTGTTTTCATATCGGGTTAAAACAGTGCGGGGGGGGGGGGAATAAACACCCTAAGACCGAGGCAGTCTGGAAGGTGTACCTGTAAGTAAATTTCAGCCACGAAGGCATTACACTCATGAACTCCGATAATCTGCTTTTAATAATGAGAAAGAACTAATCAGTACATTGTTATCAACTTCTACTGCCACTACTGATAACATGCACCAACTGTTTACCGACAATGCAGGGGAAAAACTGCAGTAGTGAGAAATGATTTTGCCCAGTAAGTTTTCCTGTGTTTCTCGTGTTGGCTTTCTTTACCTTAGCCATTTTGTTTATTTATTTATTTTTTTTTTGTTTTTTTTTTTTTTTTAATGTGCCATCCACAAGGTACTAGCTTTTTGGTACATAATGACTAGATCTGAAAAAAATTTGTCAAGACTCCCCCCTCCCTTAGAATACACCCCATAATTTTTGCTTATACTTTTGAAATATCCCTTGCATGCGTATTTAAAATGGTGGACCCCAAATCTAATTTAAATACTTTTGTATGGCTCCCTGGAACTTTAAATTATTATGCCTTGTATGTACACTGTACATGATTTGTTTTTATTTCTTTTTCTTTTCCATATACTATGTTCAACCCATTTTTACTGTGTGTGTATGCAGCTAAAGAATTTAAAGATAATTTTTTTTGTAGTTCTTTTTACTGGCTGTATTTCATCCATTGGAATAAAGATAGAATCCGTTACATCTCAGAAATGATGAACTCACCTACTTAGGCTGGTGAATGTATTCTAATACCTAATGGCATGGACAATCAGAAAGATTCATTTGGTGTTACTTCTGTTATCATCTTCCTGTAAGTATTTATGTGCGCGCATGTGTAGTGTATTAGTGTATTTAATTACAAATAAGCTTAAAAACAAAAAACACACATGGATAATACATATATGAAAGGATGCACAGTTAATTTTATTAACCTGTCTTTGAAAAATACTGTTTTTTTTTTTTTTTTTTTTTTTTTTATTTGTCACTGTTGTACAATAGCATTTGCTTGTCAGTAATGTGCCACCAAAAACATTTCCATAATTTTCAGATTCTAACCCTGCCTGTCATTCTTATATTAACACTTTATTACAGTTGGTGTTTTTTTTTTTTTTTTTAAAGACTGCACACACAGAGAGAACAACTTATGGCTACCCCACTGACATCAAGGAGCACATTTCTTACTGGCAGTTTTGCCATATTTGCTATTATCACTTGATCATTTTATGGAACCATATGCTGCCAAGCAAGCTCTTCTTTTTAATTGCAAATTAGAAAATTATCTTATCCTCATGTAATACTTTAGCAAATTTTCCTAACCTAACTATAAGTAACAGTTCATTACAGTAAATTAGGTTAGAGAAAGTTTGAAATATCTTGATCATAAAGAATCTATTACATCTGATTAGGTTAAGAAAAAGAAGTCGATAAAACTTTTAATTTAAAATTAAAAGAAAACAATATAAATCTAAATGCTAATGCATCAGTGTAATGTTCTACAAAACAATCAAATGCGATCCTTTTTCTTAGGGAGTTATTTAAAGGGTTGCAAATACAAAATGAATCTTCATGCAGAAGAAGAAGAAAGTGGCAAAAAACAATGTGAGGGCCCACATATTTGGGGAAGCTGCAGCATGTAAACTTTTTCAGAAAGTATATGCAGTGCATCAAATCCAGTGGACACCAGTTTCAGCAATTCCTTTAATGAAGATAAGTAGGCATCACTGTACTATATTTTGTACTGCATTCTGCAGTTGCATTATTGCTTAAGATGATTGTATGAAAATACAGTGAAGTGATTTGCTGCCAGCATAGTGACTGCATGGTGACAACAAAAGTTAAAAGTTTAACTTTAATTTTTAACTTTATTTCTGTGCACAGTTCGTCTAGTGCTTCTGTTATAAATTTTTCTACCCAAAATTTATGACAATGTATTTAAAAACAGATTCTTTTAACTTATCTAATTTTGCATCATCTCCTCTTTAAATTATTTGGGACTTAGTATACTGAGTCCAGTAATTTTGCCATCATTGAAAACTAATCTTAAATTATTTTTTTATTTTGTTTTTGTAATATTGTCAGATATCTTCTACAATTTTTTTTCTTTATCTCCAACAAAATATAATAAATTTCATTTTATTCTCGAGACAACTAAGAGTATGCACATTTTTCTAAATGCATATTTTCTGTTACTGTATGCATACTGAACTAAGAGCAGCCAGATTTTCAGCAGCACATTTCACAGTGAGACATGTATTTTTATTGGCATTTTACAGGCTCTAGCCTGCAAGCATCTTACTTGTGGCTGTGCACACTGACCAAAAGGCCAAAATCAGCCCCTCATTAAATATATTTATTTAATCAAAGTTGTTGCTCACTGCAAAAAAAAAAAAAAAAAAAAACTAACTTTTTGCATTGGTTACCTTGATAAATCTTCTGAACAATACTGATAGCATCTTCTAAACAAGACATTTCTAGGTCCTGATGCATCTTAAAAGCTGTGCTCCAGAATCAACTTTTTCTTTTTTTTTTTTTTGTCACTGTTTTACACTCATGCCTGTGGCATTAATCTCTGCCAGACCACCCCACATGGACACCCATTTTTGGGCCAAGTTGCGAAAATTTGTACAACACTGGCCAGACTGCCAATTATCCTGATCCAATGGCTACTTAGATTTGGACATTACATTAGACAATGTTGCCCCATCATCAGGGCAACCGTCTCCACCCTGGTCTGCTCATATTCCACCTTGTGACTTCTCCCTTAACAACTGGGGAAAGGGCAGTATTCCATCTGCTGTCTACTTACAGCTCTTTTCAGCTCACCAATCTGAACATTCTGACATCCTGCCAGTCTACACAGATGGTTTGAAGTCAGAAATGACTGTGAAATTTGCAGCTGTCTTCCCAGACACTACAATATCTGAGCAGATCTCTCCGAAATGCAGCATATTCACTGCAGAGCTGCATGCAGTTGAGCTAGCCTTGGATCATATATAAACCAGCCACTACCAAAAATGTATTATATATACAGAATTGTAGACTTTATTGTCAATGAGATTTAATCCTCATCCAAACATGTCCCGGATACTGCGAACACTACACTTCCTTTCCAATCTGATTTTGACATTAACTTCTGCTGGATTCCTAGCCATATTGGGATCTTAGGAAATGATGCAGCCAAATCAGTAACCATTTTTAAATCTTGCCTGTTAGTTCTCTATACATGCAATAGAAACTGATTTCCCAATGGCATGGGCAAGCTGCAAACAAGTTATGTGAGATTAAGCCTGTAATTGGACGTAGGCTGTCTAATCTGCTCTGGAACCGTAAAGAGGAAGCTGTTCTATCTTGGCTCTGCATATGACACACTCCTTTCTGCCGAGGGCTGATGACCCTCCTATGTGCAAGTAATGCGACACCGTTAACATTATATCTGACTGTCCCAGTTTAAGAAATGCTCGTTTTACCACTTTTACCCATCTGACCCAGCCATATACACTTGGTCAGGTTTTAACCGACAATGACCATGTGTCAAAAATTTTTAAATTTTTAAAAGCGATTAATATATATACAATTTTATGAAATATTCAATTTATTTTTACTAATATAATATATACGATTGGACCCTTCGCTTGGAATATTGTTCTTGATGAATTCTTGAGCCCTGAAATTATGGGGGTTACAAAGATTGCATATGCCGACGATCTGGCTATATTGGTAGAAGGAGATACAAGGTCTCAAATTGAAGAGAAGTCAGCTTTGGTTTTGAGGGAACTAGCTGACTGGACAAGGAGATACAAATTAGAAGTATCTAAAGACAAGACTGTCCAGATGTTATTGAAGGGAAGACTGAGTCGAAACCGTGCCCCGGTGGTGAGGCTTTTGGGCGATTCAGTTCGATATGTGAGAGAAGTCAAATATTTGGGTTTAAATCTAGAGGAACGTTTGTTTTTTACAAAACATGTGATATATTTACGTGAGAAAATAAGAACCATTTATGCCAAGCTCCGGAGTGTTATAAGAGTAGATTGGGGGATTAAGGGACATTCCCTTCATTTATTGTATGATTGCTTATTTATCCCCATTGTGACATATGACTCCGGAGCATGGGTTCATAGAATTCCTCTAGTTAAAATACAGAAGTATCTTTTGCAAGCTCAAAGGTTTGCTTTATTAGGAATAACTCGAGCATGTCGAACTGTCTCGACAGAGGCCTTGCAGGTGATCTCAGGCAAGATCCCTGTCCAATACAATGTCTTGCTATCTGGGTTGATTTATTATATCAAGAGAAATATTAGAGAAGATATTAGTATTAGCATTAGTAGAGGCATATGATGCAAGAAAGCAAGCTTATTCAGCATCAGCCAAAAAAAAAAAAAAAAACACACACACCACTCCCATTTCACCCCTCCGTTCGTTCGAAATACCTGTCCAGTTGAGCTTTAAATTTGTTTAGGCTATCAACTTCAACAACAAGTGATGCAAGTCTGTTCCACCAACCAACCACCCGCTGGCCAAAGGCAAATTTCCGCACATCTATCCGACATCCGTCCTTCCTCAATTTGAATTTATGCCCTCTGAGGCGATTATTCTGAGCAAGATGAAGAATCCCATTGGCATTGAGCATGCTCAAACCATTCAAAGCCTTATACACCTCTATCAGATCACCTCGCTGGTGCCTAGTCTCCAGACTCTGTAATTTGCAAAACTTAAGCCTTTCTTCGTAAGCGCAACCCTTTGTTCCATTCACAAATCTTGTTGCCCTTCTCTGTACCCGTTCCAGCAGCTCTACATCCTTCTTGAAATGAGGCCTCCAAACCTGAATACAGTACTCAAGATGTGGCCTAACCATTGCCTTATATAAGGGAATAATCACCTCCTTATCCCTGCTAGAAAAATTCCTGTATATCATTGACAAGACACCATGAGCTACTCTTGCAGCTCGTCTGCACTGCTCAGAGAACTTCATATCTGCCTGCACAATTACCCCCAGGTCCTTTTCATTCTCCACCACTGTCAGTGTAGTACCGCAGAGTTGATACGTTGCTCTGGGGTTACTGTTTCCCATATGTAGTACTTTACATTTGTCAATGTTAAACTTCATTTGCCACCTCTCAGCCCATCTGTTCAACCTTTCCAGATCCTGTTGCAGCAGCATAGCGTCAGTAGTGTCCTTGACAACCCTGCCAACCTTTGTATCATCTGCAAACTTGGACATTAAACTTGATATCCCATCATCAATATCATTCATAAACACCGAAAACAACAACGGACCCAACACTGAACCCTGAGGAACTCCACTAATAACATTAGTCCACATTGAGCAGTGTCCATTGATTACCACTCTCTGTCTTCTGTAGGCGCCTCCGTAGCCAGGTGGGAAGGAGCAGCAGTGCGTAGCACACGCTTCTTGATTGACCGGGGTTCGAGCCCGTCACCACCAAATACGCAGGATGCGGAAAGGTCAGTGAATGACCACTGCATATCCCGGAGCAATATGGCCTTAGTTGCTAATGCTCCTAAAAAAAAAAAAACCAGATCTGTCTTCTGCCACTCAACCATCCCCTTATCCATAGCAGCAATTTGCCTCCAATGCCACACTGCTCCAATTTGTGCAGCAGTCTTCCATGTGCAACAGTATCAAAAGCCTTTCTAAGATCCAAATATATAATATCAAAGTTATTCCCTGCATCCAGTTCTTTTGTGACTACATCATAGTATCCAATCAAATTGGTCAGGCAAGACCTGCCCTTAACAAAACCATGCTGCATCTGAGCTATAACTGAATTCTTGTCTAGATGATCCTGCAGTGCTTCTTTAACCAGTGCCTCCATTAATTTACCTGGAACAGAAGTTAAACTAACAGGTCTATAATTACTTGTGTCAGCCTTTGGTCCTCCTTTGTGAATTGGGGTTACATTTGCACTTCTCCAGTCTATGGGTACCTCCCCTGAGTTCAAAGAAGCTCTCATAATTATGGCTAGGGGTTTGCTTACTTCCTTTGCTGCCTCCTTTAATATAACTGGATAGATCCCATCCACCCCAGGTGCCTTTTTTATGTTTATCCTCAACAATCTCTCCTCCACTTTCCTCTCAGTTATTGCAAAATCATCCAGCTCACTGCCAATGTTTACTTTACCTACATCATTCTCCTTCCTGAATAACTCCTCATGCGTGAATGTAGATGCAAAATACTCGTTTAGATTGTTAGCCACCTGAGCAGGATCCTCAACTGTTGAACCATCGATATCCAGTGGACCAATCTGATTCATCCCTTTCCTTCTTGAGTTTAAATATGTAAAGAACTATTTTCTGTTTTTCTTTGCATCCTTTGCCAAGGATTTTTCGTAGTCTGCCTTTGCCTGCCTAATCTCCTTTGTGACTTGGTTACAGACCAACTTATATCTATCATAGGCTTCCATGTCACCCATTAATTTGTATGTATCCCATGCATTTTTCTTCTCTGCCACATGTCTCATTAGTTCATCTGACAACCATTTAGGCCTAAACCTTGAACAATATTTCTTAGTTGGTATGTAAAGCCTGGTAGCCTCCAAGATTAGTTCCTTGAATGCTTCCCATTTTGAGTTTGCTGTTGGTAACATCATCAGTTGGTCCCACTGTATAGAATTTAAATACTGTCTCAGACCATCATAGTCGCCTTTACGAAAACAAAAACCCTTCCCTTTACCTGGATACTTGGATTTCAGGAAAGCTTTTGACACTGTTGCGCATGGAAGACTACTGTACAAATTGGAGCAGAATGGTATTAAGGGTAAGTTGCTACAATGGATAAAAGGATGGTTAAGTGGGAGATGACAGAGGGTGGTAATCAATGGGTGCTGCTCTTCGTGGACTAATGTTATCAGTGGAGTCCCACAGGGTTCGGTGTTGGGTCCACTGTTGTTTTGTATATTTATCAATGATATTGATGAAGGTATATCAGGCTTAATGTCGAAGTTTGCAGATGACACGAAGGTTGGCAGGGTTGTTAATGACAGTCAAGGCAGTGTGCTACTGCAACAGGATCTAGATAATTTGGGTAGATGGGCTAAGAAGTGGCAACTGAAGTTTAACCTTGACAAATGCAAAGTACTGCATATGGGTAGAAGTAACCCCAGAAAAACGTACCACTGTGTGGTACTACACTTAAGGTGGTAGAAAATGAAAAAGACCTGGGAATAATTGTGCAGTCAGATATGATGTTTTCTGAGCAATGCGGACAGGCTGCTAGGGCAGGTCATGGGGTTTTGTCAATGATATATAGGAATTTTGCTAGCAGGGAAAAGGAGGTGATTGTCCCTCTGTATAAGGCAATGGTCAGGCCACGCCTTGAGTACTGCGTACAGGTCTGGAGGCCTCATTTTAGGAAGGATGTAGATTTGCTTGAGCGTGTACAGAGAAGAGCAACACGATTGGTGAGGGGAATGAAGGGATCCTCTTACCAAGAGAGGCTTAATTTCTGCAAATTGCAGTGGCTTGAGACTAGGCACCTGCGCGGTGATCTGATTGAGGTCTATAAGGCCTTGAATGGGTTGAGCACGCTGAATTCTGATGGGATCCTCCCACTTGTTCAGAATACGAACCTACGGGGACATAAGTTCAAATTAAGAAAGGATAGATGTAGAATAGATGTGCGGAAATTTGCCTTTAGCCAGCGGGTGGTTAATTGCTGGAACAAACTTCCATCTGTCGTTGTGGAAGTTGATAGGTTAAATAAATTTAAGGAGGAACTGGACAGGCATTTGGAGGGTATGGTGTGATTTTTTTTTTTTTTTGGCTGATGCTGCATAAGCTCCTACACTTGCTTTCTTGCATCAAGTGCCACTACTACTACTACTACCACCACTCTGATGGTAGTTACCTCCTTGAGTAAATCCCACTTCAACACACTGTGATCACTGCCACCTAGTGGTTCATTTATCTGCAGATTCTTAATGCATGAAGAATCACTACTGATAATCAGATCAAGAGTATTGCTCCCTCTTGTTGCCTCATGAACATGCTGATGTAGAAAACAATCATCCAATAAATCCACAAAAGCCTTGCTAGTGTGCGAGTGACCAACCCACAAATTCCAGTCAATACCTGGGAAATTAAAATCCCCCATTATAAGACTCTCTGATTTACTGGCCCACTCTATTTCCTTGTACAATATCTTATTATACTCATCAGAGTCATTAGGCCTATAGCACACTCCTACCCTCAATTTTGATTTCCCTATGCTTATGTCACACCGAACTGACTCGACACTGCCCTGTCCATCGATGTCGACTGGCTTCACTTCCTTGGACTTTGTGTTTCTTAATTAATAGCATAACCCCCTCCTCCCCTCCTGTCCTGTCTATCCTTTCTATACACATTGTATTCCCCAAATTCCAGTTCCGCATTACTTATATCTGTGTGACACCACGTCTCTGATATCCCAACAATATCTGCCTTTGATGTTTTGAGCAATACCTCAAATTCATCAAATTTATTTACCAAACTCCTAGCATTGGTGTACACGCAGGTATACATGCACCTGTTTCTATTCTTAGCTACCCTAACACAACCCATGTGTTTACTTGTACCGCAATGACTCCCAGCAGTCTCTGAAATATCCTGCATCTTGTTTTTCAGGCTTCTGCTCATTTCAATAGAAGCAGTGCAAGAATCACTTCCACCTCTGCCAGTGGCTACTGTTAATCTATTAGTCCTTGTATCCCCCCCAACTAGCAGTTTTCCGACCCACCTAACACTGCCTCGACAGCATCAGCAAAAATTCTTGAACCCTTTCTATTTAAGTGTATCCCATCCCTGTAGAAGCAATCTCTCCTGTTAACAAGTACAGTCCAGGCTGAAAAAATTCTACCCCTTGAGCCTTGCACAATCCCTCCAGGGCCGAATTGATCGACAATGCTCTCATCATATACTCCCTCCTATCGTGTCTGGGCAGAATTGCAGACACTTTCAAATTCAACCCTAATTCACGGCTTTTTTTCAACAGTGACCTGTACTTACTAAGTAATTCCGCCGGTCTCCTACTCTTAATATCATTAGTTCCAACGTGTACAACTATATCACCTTTTGTGCCCTTAAAAGATGATATCCGCTCTACAACGTCATCAACCTTTGCCCCTGGCAGACATACCCTGGTCCTATTCCACCTATCCTTTTTACAAAGCATGTTACCCGTTTCCCTGACAATAGAGTCAGGGAAACGGGTAATATTATGGGTATATTGTTCTGCCCAGAAGAAGGACGGAATTATAATCGGAATGATATAAGACAGGAAAAGGTAAGAATATTACAGGAGATAATGATAAAGTGGCAGAATGATTGGGAAAATTCAAATAAGGGCAGGCAAACATATATGTTTTTACCTAGGGTAGATATTATAGATAAGAAAAAGACATGGTTGCAATTCAATTTGCACACCACATTTTTGTTGACTGGACACGAACTTGCCTTGAGGTTATACCAATTGGGATTGTGGGATCGCGAGTCTTGTTATTGTGGTTCCCCAGAAACATCTGAACATATTATGCTCGATTGTACGGTGTATGAAGATTACAGGAATCAATTAAGATTGTCCATTGGCAGCTTGGAGAGGGATGCCCTCCATGTCCTGTTTGCGGAAAGATGGATATTCCATTGTTTTAATGAATGTGTACGGAAGGTTTTTAATAGAAGACTGTGTCTAGATAGTAGAGGCCCGCCTCCACGTGGCAGGGGCAGGAACTCTTTTAATTAAGATCTGCAAAGAACATTCTTTAAGCAGATTTTTCTGAAAAGAGGCTAAGTGGCCAAGAGATTATGTTTTTGTGTTGTTAGTTACTTTATATTTTATTTTTAATAATTATTGAGTTCCAGACTCCGTCATTATATCCCTTCTAGACTTTATCCATGGATGGGCGTTTGCCCAGGGAATGGGAGCCTCGAAGGAGATCCAAAATGGAATGTCCCAGTTTAAGAAATGCTCGTTTTACCACTTTTACCCATCTGACCCAGCCATATACGCTTGGTCAGGTTTTAACCGACAATGACCATGTGTCAAAAATTTTTAAATTTTTAAAAGCGATTAATATATATACAATTTTATGAAATATTCAATTTATTTTTACTGATTTTTATTTATTGGTGTGTGTGTGTGTGTGTGTGTGTGTGTGTGTGTGTGTGTGTGTGTGTGTGTGTGTGTGTGTGTGTAAATATATATATCTGTATTAGGCGAAGAATTTATTTGTAAATATTATTTCTAAATTTTAATATAGATCAGCACCGATTAATGCCATCTAAGTGACAGATTATGCATTATATCGGTCTGTATTGATATGTTCTAGATATGATAGAAAAAAAAATAAAAAATTTATCGGATTGGCAATGAGGTAGCAAGTTAGGTGAGATTAGGTACAGTCTGCGGAAAACCTGTGTGTCAAAAACGCCCAAGTAACATGCAAAGTCCCAACGCCCAGCACAGTAGCTAAAACCTAGAAGTAAAGTGAGAGTAAAACAAAATGAGATAGAATGTAAAGTAAAACGGTAAAGCAGAAGGCGAAAAAGTAGTGGTGGTAGTGACCAAAATAGAAATGTGGTAGAGCAAAATATGATAGAGCAAAACATATAAAATATAATATAAAAATAACATAATAAAGCAAAATTATAAAATGTGTTAATTATGGGTTAGTAGATATATTGAAAGGGACTTATCTAGGGCTAACCCTCTCAATATATCAGCCCATAATTAACGTAGCTATCTGTTTCTGTTGTCACCCGCCCATAAAACTAGTTACGAATATATATAAAAGATGGTATGACAGTAATAAAGTAATACCATGGAGAATAAAGAATTTTAGCCGTATTATAAAAATAAGATAGTAAGATAATAATACAGTAGTATCATAGTGAATCAAGAAATTTAGCAGTATTATGAAATAAAGGCCGAAAGTTGATAATAAGCCGAAATGTAGTAAGTAAAGTCATTTAGAAATTATAAAATATTATGGCCTAATGCTGGTAATGAGCAGATTTTGGTTTGTAGTTTACGGGCGAGATGACCATTAGCCCAACAGATAGCAAAGTAGCATAAAGCAAATAATAGAGCAAGAGTTCCATCCACTGTAGTTACATTTTTATATTTTTTATGTTGAATAGGCAGCATGTGCTAAAGGAGGGAGAACGGAAATAGGATATAGAATAGCAATAGTACCTCAATCCCCCTTGAATTGCTCTAATAGTTCATGAGGTATGAAAAAGTAGGGTTTTATAGTATATGGCTAAAAGTATAGAAAAAGAGAGAATACAATTGTACGTGGGAAGAAACCGGGAGCATAACTTCCCGTCCCTTAAAGAAAGGGATCCTGGTTTATGGTAAGTATCATATCTATATGATGTAGGAGATATATTGTAACAGCAGATAGGAAACTGAAGATATAATAAAGACTATGCATAAAGTAGATATGATGGACCAAATGGTTGATATATAAATATATACAGAATAAATTCCTGGTAAAATATATATATATATATGTAAGTATGCTTACCACCGGTGAACGTGAAGATAGAAAGACTGAGAAGTGGAGCACGTGTATTATTTATCCGATACTGGTGGATGTGGGCCACTTTGTCACAGATGGGGTATTGCAGCCAACAACCAAACCAGGTTCCACTTCTGTCAGCAATAAACAAGAAGGTACACCAATGCTTGAACAGTGGAGGATTGGAAAAATGTTGCCTGGCCTGACAAATCCTGGTTCCTGCTCTTTTCATACTGATGGGAGAACTAGAGTATGGTGAAAAATGGCATAAGTCCACAGACCCATCCTGCCATTTGTCAATAATGTAGGATAGTGGTGTCAGTGTAATGATGTGGGGAGTGTTTTTCATGGTAGGCTTTGGGCCTTTGATACCAGTTGGGTAACATTTGGATGTTACAAGTTATCTGGAAGTTGTTCCTAATGAGGTGTACCCATCTGCAAATGAATTCTTCCATCACGATAATGTACCATGTCACAAGGCTAGAATTCCATAGAACTGGTTCCAGGGATTAAATCAAGTCTACTGAAGTGGCCTCTGCATTACCAGATTTAAATCCAATCAAGCACCTGTAAGATAAGTTGGAATGAGCTATTTGGAGTAGAGATTCACATCCATCCGTTTTGCAACAGTTATGAAAAGTGGAGCCTATGTAGACCACCATCTGCATTTTCAACACCTCCATGAGTCCATGCCACAATGAATCTAGACTGTTCTGATGGCTAAATGGGTATCCACTTGTTATTAGTTAGGTGCATGTAATAAAGTGGTCACCAACTTGTATTATACAGTATATGTAGCTTGGTAAAAATAAAGTTCAGTATTATCTTATGCAGCAATGGAAAGAGTAGTACAACTATGGATATTCATTCTGAAATTCAGCATTGGTCTGATTCTGAGACTACCAGACTTCAGAGTTTATTTTAAAATTATTTACTGAAATTTCCTGATTATAATAATGATGTATTATATTCTAAAGTAAATACCAGGAAAAGAATTTTCTTAGATTAACAATAAAATAAAGAAAATACTATAGTAGCAACACTAATTTTGCACTCAAAAAAAATCATACTCTGCAGTATATATTACACTGTATATGCATGTACAGTATATATCAAATGTGTAAATATTGAAGGTATTTCATTCTCACTAATTTTTCTCTTAGATCATATTTTGTGAAGTTAATGAAATGGAGCAAAAGTTTACAAGTCAAGCCATGGACATAAATCTAATTTGAGGTGTCAGAAATTCTTATAAGTTCAAAAGTTTTTAAATCAGATGTTCATAAATTGGGAGTTTATTGTACATCTTTAAAAAAAAGAATAAAAATTTCTGTAATTTTATTTCTTAGTCAATATTTCATAATTATTAAACTTTGAATTTCAGGGCCATGTTTGGAGGAAGTACTTTCTTGCTTTTCCTGCTGTGCTACTGTTGCCAAAAGAAATTAAGAGAAGATACATTATCGGTGATTGAAGAAAATGTTCCAGCACAACAACAGGTAAATTGAAAATAACCAATCTAGAATTTAAATTAAAAATGCCTTTCATCATGCTTTCTTTATATAACTTATTAGTATTATCAGAGATATATTATATACTCACTGTAAATTCATCTTACAAAATTACATTCTTACATCTTCAGAAGAAAAGCTGTAGTGATGTTTGGATAATGGAGTGTTCCTTTGGGCTCCATGGTATTTCTACAACATATTATTTCATCCTTTACATGCTTATTTTATGGGGCACATTGGACTCAACAAAACCTACTTTAGGAGATCCTTCCTCTTCTTTCTGTCAACAGTGCTTGTGCAACAGTTAACCCAGTTAGCACAGACCTGTGTCATTTTCACTATTAAGTCTATAAGTAATTTACAGGATCAGTTTACAGGTGTGTTCACCTGCAAGGGTCAGCCATACTATTGCTGTGTTCTTATCCTTATGATCTGAGAGACAGGACTTAGACTGGTTCAGATGCAGGTGTAGTGGTTGGGTAGCCTGGTGCTTAATTTCAAGCACATTTATTGTTTATTGGGTAGTGGGCATCCCTTTGGGTTCCATGGTGAGTGGTGCCTCCATAGCCAGGTGGGCAGGAGCAGCAGTGTGTAGCACATGCTTCGTCATTAGACCGGGGTTCAAGCCCGTGACCACCAAATACGGAGGATGTGGAAAGGTCAGGGAATGATCACCGCATATCACCGGAGCAATATGGCCTTAGTTGCTAATGCTCCAAAACCGAATAACAAACAAACAAACAAACATCCATGGTGAGTGAGAAGTGCAGATCAAACAAAATTTAACTCCATATGAATCCTGATAATGTAAACCCTTCTTCTGGGACTTCGACAAGCTCCCCATCACAAAATCACAACATGGAAATGACCAGAAAAAAAAAATTGGAAAAAAAATCTCCATCCCTTGGCTTAAAAGGCTGAAGAAATTTTGATAGGTTCTTTGTAAATAGAACTATTCAGAAAAAATCATTACACCTATTTCTAATAAAAATTTATAGGTTCTTAAAATAGCATAATAGAAATCATTGGTGCCTCTTTGAAAAGTACAGCAACTCCCTGACTTACGTAAGGGTTGCGTTCTGCGGAATGCTACATAAGTCGGAATTGCTTCCATGCTTGTGCAATTCTCGCAATTGTGCTCACTGATTTGATTGAATCAAAAAAGAAATGTTTGACGAATGTGTAAATTGAATTATTTATTGTATTTATTCAATTTTTTATCTCATGTGTAGGAAAAATTACAAAAGCTTGCAATTTAAAAAAATTTCAAAATTATAAAATTACAAAAAAAGAGGAGACAGGCATAATAGTAGGTTTTACCTCTCGAGTATCATTGCCAGAATCGACGTCTTCAGCTGATAAGTACGCCGTTGCAGAGGTTGAGGGCTGTGGAGATTTAGAAGGGGTCGGCTGCTCAACCTTACGAAAGAACATATTAATGGATGACTGGACAGTGGCTTTTTTCTTTTTATTGTAGATTTGTTTGTAGCAAGCAAGCATATGATTCACCTCTCTGTTAACTTTTAAGAATCGTTTGCTGTCAGGATTCATCTTCTCAAACCTCGCTATAGCCAATGCAATTTCATGAAATGCCATTGCCATCTTTCTGGTGATGAAGTGTCTCGACTCCTCATTTGCTTCATCTTGAGCTTCATCAGCATTTTCTTCTTTCACTATCGCTGCCTGCAAGTCAGTAAGTTCTTCATTTGATAATTCCTTCTCTTCTTCCTCTATTAACTCCTCCACATCTTTGGCATCAACCTCCAACTGAAGTAGCTCTGCAACCTTTACAATCTTATTTGTAACCTCTTTGTGTGATTCGTCTTTTTCAAATCCTTCGAAGCCTGTTATGTGCCATGGGCATATTTTCTTCCATGCACCATTTAAACAACTTTTAGTAATTTCTGCCCAGGCCTTATTAAATATTGTAAGATTTCCAAAAGTCTCTTAATGTAAAATTTTTCTCATTGTCTACTCCAGACAATGCCTGAGAAAGTGTTGTGTGTAAATAGTAGGCTTTTAAATTCTAAATAACACCCTGATCTGTAGGTTGGAGTGAGTGAAGTCGTGTTTGGCAGTAGAAATATGACTCTCACGTTCGAATTGAAATCATTTAGATGCATAGGAGGTCCAGGAGATTATCTAATAGAAGCAAAATCTTGTGAGGAACATCATAGTCTTTACAATATTTTTCAATTTCGGGAATGAAGCAGCATTTAAACCAATCCTCAAAGAGAGATATTGTTATCCGTGCTCTCTGGTTCGATCAGAAATGCACGGGTAGGGCGGCTTTATTGATGCCCTTAAATGCACGTGGATTTCCAGAATGGTACACAAGCAGTGGTTTTAATTTGTAATCTCCCGCTGCATTAGCCCCAAGCAAAAGCATGGCCTTATCTTTTGAAATCTTGAAACCTGGCATTGTCTTTTCCTCTTTGGCAATGTATGTTCAATCCGACATTTTTTTCCAATACAGAGCAGTCTTGTCAATGTTAAAAATTTGCTGCATTGAATAGCTGCCTTCATCAATAATTTTTTCTAACACTTCACAATATTTCTCTGCAGCTGCAGAATTGGCACTGGCAACTTCACCGCATACTTTAACGTTGTGGAAACCAGCACGATGCTTGAACCTATTAAATCACCTGTTGCTTGCCACGAACTTGGGTTGGGGTTTGCCATACTTATCCTTAATATCTTCATAAATATTTGTTGCTTTTGCTTGAATGGTCATTAGACTTAGGGGCACTCGCTTCTGAATCTGATTTTCCATTCATATTATTAACAGCTGTTCCATCTTTGATATAATTTTTGTGATATTTCATAATTTTTGTGATATTCACAGGTGTTACTAAAGAGATTAGTTCTAAATGTGTCCCAATGGTTATGTTGAATTACTGGCAGTCTGTCATCATATACATTATAGAACATGAGGAAGCTGGCAAATTTAGATTTTGTTTGCTGCTGTTGTTGGTTTTTACAGATGCATCAGCATCTTAGACCATATTGCAGCATTGTATTGTGTGTGTGTTTGTAGGCTGATTTACATTTTGTGCTGGTTAAGAATCCATAATACTTCACACAGGGAGCCCTTCCTTCTGAGATTGGCTAACGTATGCCTGGTGGAAGAAGTCTTTAACATTTCCTACAGGATCTTACAGGATTTTGAAACCTAATCTCTCCAAATGAGTGACATTTGGCAAAATCAGTATATTATTGTGGAAGACTTAGTTCTCAGATTGGACAATTGCCAAATAAAGTTCCAATTTATTTTGTAGGATGAAAAACTCACCTCAGAGACATAAATGTTTTTACCATATCCCTACAGTATTTAGAAATTTATTAGGTCATGGAATTATCTAATTGCTATTCATGAACAAGATTAACAATTTACTAATAGTAAGCAATAGATATTGGTAGATGACTCTCATCAACCGGTGAAATACCACCACTTTGCTTATTGGAGGCTTGAAGTGGTGGAACCCATGTTTAGTCTCTAGAGCTAAGTTCCAGTCAACCCTTCCATCATGCAGTATGATTGATGACTTTTGAGGTTAATGAACGTCGTGGCGAGATCCAATATTCCTTACATTTCGAGGGTACAGCTCTAAAACGGTGTTCGCAGGCCGGCCGCTAGTTAGTACACTGGACCGAACCTATTGGTAACTCTCTAGGAGGCTTCCGGATCAGCTAGTATATAATCTTGCTACCTCTACTCTGCCAGATAGTGACTGGAGGGAGTCCGAGTAGTGTGTATGCGAGGAGCATTGTCGAGGCAACGTTATGTCAAGGATCTGGGTATATTCTTACCACGTGTACCAAATACGGAGGATGCGGAAAGGTCAGAGAATAACCACCGCATATTCTGGGAGCAATATGGCCTTAGTTGCTAATGCTCCTAAAAAACAAACAACAACTTACCACGTGTATGCCATATCCAAATATTTCATTACTTCATACAGCATGTCCCACTCACTTTTTCTTACTATTGAATACACCATGAATTGTCAAACTAATAGAGCAAGCTTATCTGCGAAAAGATCTAAACCTCCCAAGCACTTCCTAATTCATTTCACAAATATACGTGGTCTCAATTCTAATCTCAACGATGTCCCTTTCCACTTGCAGTCTGCCAAACCCCATGTACATTTTCTGACAGAATCTCAGTTATCGGTTGATTCGACTACTGCTCACCTCAGATGCCCAAATTATTCGCTGTATGATTCCTTTCACCTCAAAGGTGGTACTTGTGCATATGTCCATTCTGATATTCCCTGTCAGAGACTTGGCAATTTGGAATCTCCTCTCTTTAATCTTCTCTGGCTTAAAATCTCTCTACCTCATTGTGTCAAATTCATCTGTTGTCTCTACCGTTCTCCCAACTCCACTAATCACTTGGAGCTCTTTGACTTCCTCTCTTTGCAACTTGACTTTCTCCAGTCCAACTTTCCTAACAGTGAGGTAATTTTCCTTCGTGATTTTAATGTTCACAACTCCTCCAGCTGGCTTCCGTGTTCTAGCCACACCGACCCAGCAGGTCGAGATGCTGAAGCTTTGCAATTACTAATAACCTAGCACAGATTGTTCATTTACCTACAAGAATACTGGACAGTCCTAATCATACAGCCAATACGCTTGATCTTTTTTTCACAAACAACCCTTCTAAGTACATGGTCGAAGTGAGAGGTCCTTTAGGCACTTCAGATCACAACTTGGTGATTGTCTCTTCTCTAATGGAACCTTTATCTAATGGCTATTCCCAACCTCGTGTTGTTTGGCATTATAAGAATGCAAAATGGGATGACCTGCGAGACTTCTTTTCCGTGGTTGGATTACTGTTTCAAAACTTCTGATGTCAACGTTTGCTCAGATCATGTCAGTGAAATTATTCTTGCATTTTCTACTCTTAGCCTGTTCAAACTAGAGTTTGAACAGGCTAAGAGTAGAAAACTTGCTTCTTGCCCTAATGGTAGCCGAGCATTCTGGTCTCTTGCAAAAGTTGCGGTCTATTGGCCGGAACTTTTGCCCATCTCTGCTCCCAACCTCTGTCCAAACCAGATGGTTCTGTTGTCACTTCAGCCAAGGATAAAGCTGACCTGCTAGCATCCCATTTTTCTTCCAGCTCATGTATTAATGATCTTGGTAAAACATCTCCCACCATTCCAGCACGCTCCATTCAGTGCCTCCTGTGGTCTTCCATCAAAAGGATATCAGAAGGATTTTGATGAATCTTGATGCTAAGAAAGCTCCAGGTCCTGATGGTATTTCTCCACTTGTTCTCAAAACCTGTGCTCCTGAACTTACTCCTATTCTTTTCCACCTTTTTTCACTTTCTTATTCCAAAGGTATTTTTCCTTCTGCTTGGAAATTTGCTCGTATCCAGCCAGTTCCTAAAAAGGGTGACAAATCCCTCCCATCCAATTATCGTCCCATTCAATTACTTCTACTCTTTCTAAAGTAATGGAGAAATCAATTAACTGCCAACTCTTAAACTACCTAGAAACCTTCCATCTGATCAACGATTGCCAGTATGGATTCCATCAGTGTCGATCCACTGGTGATATTCTGGCTTATGTTACCCATTTATGGACTAATTCAATGGAAAAGTTCGGTGAAACACAAGTACTCTTGACATTTCAAAGGCTTTTGATCGTGTTTGGTATAAAGGTCTTCTAAACAAGCTTCCATCTTATGGTTTGTGCCAACTGTTTTTAGTAATTGGTTATCCAGTTTTCTCTCTGATCGCTCACTGAGAGTGATGGTAGATGGCTCTCTGTCTTCTAACTTCTCCACTAATGCCGGTGTCCCACAAGGTTCAGTTCTTTCCCCCACTCTTTTCCTCTTGTATATTAATGACCTTCTTCCATTGACTGGAAATCGTATCCATAGTTTTGCCGATGATAGCACATTGCATTCCACTTTCCATTTTGAGAAACCTTGTCCTGCTCAATCAGCTTCAACTTCTCGAAAATCTGCGACCAGTTCCTTAAATACCGATCTTCAATTAATTCTCCAGTGGGGCAAAGACAACTTAGTTGATTTCAACCTTTCTAAAACTCAGTCTTGTCTTATATCTCGCAAAAAGGATTCTTCTGCTCCTATGCTTATCTTTAGTGACACTCCGATTTCTAGGCAAAATGATATATCTCTTTTGGGGATTACCCTGACTTCTAATCTCTCTTGGCACAAGCACATTACAAATATTGCTTCCTCTGCATCTAAAAAACTTGGTTTTCTCTTTCGCTCTCGGCGTTACTTTTCTTCCAAACAACTGCTCACTCTGTATAAATCGCAAATCTGCTCTGCCATGGAATATTGTTCCTACATCTGGGGTGGTGCCCCCAAAACCTCTCTCAGGCTTCTTGATTCCATTCAGAAGAGGGCAGTTAGGTTAATTAATGATTCATCTCTAACAGAGTCTCTCCACTCGCTTTCTCATAGACGTACTGTTTCTGCTGCATGCCTCTTCTACAGATACTTCCACGGGCACTGTTCTTCTGATTTGGCTTCTATAATTCCCGCTCTCTTTTTAAAAACAGTCTGAACACGTGCCACCACCAGCCAACATCCATTTACTGTCCAACTTCAAACCCACAGAACCAACTTTTCATCTTCCTCATTTATTCATTCAACTGCCATTTTCTGGAACAATCTTCCTTCATACGTATTTCCTGAAAATTACAATCTACAGAAGTTCAAGTCCAATGTCAACAAATATCTTCTTTTGTCTTCTCAACCTCCAACCCAAGCATGGTACTAAGTACTACAGGTTCTAATACCTGTCGTGTTCGGGGTTCACATAAAAAAAAAAAAAAAAAAACATAAAAAAGATTACTCAAAGTTTGTTTGTGCATGACACATTAGACTGAGACAGTGACGAAACTACTATATTGCCAGGCCCTTCAACATGGGTAAAGAAAGGGGTAGTTAAAAACATTGTGGGCACCAGAATTTGTAGTTTTTCCACTGGACTGAGGTAACAATTTGCTGAAGATGTTTAGTTTCAGTCCTCACTGTAACAGTTTAAGTTTGTTCACAAAATTGATACAGTGAGGATTGAAGCTATTCAAAATGCACGCATAGACCATAATGAACTGTGGAAAAGATTCTTTTGTCATAAATGGTCAGCATTATAACTTTAACGTGAAATTGTAAGCTTTTCCCCTTCTAAAATATTCCTTGCATATTATATGTTTTTGGAAAATGAAAAGCAAAATGTTGTTATACTTAAGAAAAATCAGGGGACTTTTCTGATTGTTAGCTGCAATGAAGCAAAATTCTAATTAATCTTTGTCATGAACAATAGCATGGACTGCGCCACAATGATTAACTGGAATTTTTGATAGTTTATAACTGTACTTTTTCATGTACCATACATTCATTGCCGGCTTTCTTGAGGGAGAACATGACTACATGTGTACTGCATTCAATAAGCTGCAGTATAGAAATATAGCATATTCTTTTTTATTACTTAATATGACTACCTTAAATCTAGAAAATTGCAAGGTCTAGCAATAGCAAAAATTGGGTCTGCAGTTGTCAGACTTGGTAAGTTTGACTCTACAGTGTATAGTTGAATTGCAATATATGGTCAGTAAATAGAATTTAGTTATGTTTATAGAGGTTGCACATTACAGTTGATAGTGTAACTAACTGTAAGGTGTTAAAATTCCTCTGCAGAATGCATTCTTTGATTTTTGTCTGTACTTGAATTTTTTAGCAACTAATTTGTCTTGTTATTTCATGCATACAGGACACCGCATGGTGACAGATTTTCCTAATTATCCACATCTGTTATTTCTAGTATGTGTTACAACTCACTATGATATTAAAAATCATTGCTTCTGGACTGTCAGCTTTCCATTCCTTATTTTCTTTTGTCCTGTTCTATTTCCTCTTAGATATTTATCCAAAGTAAGCACTCTTTCTTCTAGATGTGTGGTTTTTGTTGCACTTTCCTCTTAGCCTGCCTCTTTGATTGTTGCTGTTCATTTTGCTTTAAATATTTGTTTAACTAACCACCCTTCTATTTTTTTGTCATCTGTTTATTGCTTGTCTAAGATATATTAAATATATCATATTCTGTGCAAAATAAAGAATGAAACCACTAAGTCAGTCACACTTTATTAGGATAGCTATTCCAAACTCAATTACTTGTTATTTTTAATACATTATTATGCAAAACTTTTAATTTAAAAACAGTAATCATGACAGAATAAAGCAAAATCTGAAACCCCTGCATTCCTGAACACATGGTCCAGTAACCATTTGAAACTTCAAATGGTTATAATCATCAATTATTATTATCCAATTCAGTTTTGCTAACTCTGTAATAAAACCAATATAAACTTTACCATAATAAAGTTTTTTACCATAATCTGTCATTTTATATTTTAAAAGATTTATTCTAATTTTTTACAGGTTTATACAGTTACAGCTGCAAATAATACATATCAGCAAGTAGTGCCATCTCCACCTCCTGACTATGAGAGTGTAGTGAAAAAAGATCCCATATTCAAATTTGATGAAAGTCCTCCACCATATGAAATAGCTGTTGTTGGTCTCAGTATAGAAAAATAGATTAAAAAGTAATGTAGATTTGAACTCAGGGAAGATACAGAAGTCAAATTTCCATGGAAGGTTACTACTAATTCTTATATTACATGTAATGTATAACTAAAGCTGACATTTTAAAATGTACATATTAAATCAATTTTATGATATCATTTTGATGACAGGGACTTAAAATCATTTGGAAGAGGATATCACATGTAGCTTATATTTTCAAGTTTTGGGGTATATGCTTGATGATTTGCAATTTATTTGTATATAGTTAATTTAGTTTCTAGAATAATGTTTTCCTTTAAATGTTTATGAATATACACAAATACACAATCTCTTTTTGATCTCATACTGTAATTTTTATATTTTCTGCACTCTTACTCATATATTTTAGAATTTTTTTATATATGAATTATATTAAGCATAATAATATAATATAATTATATTATATTATATTAAAGGGGGAAAAAAGATGGATTACTCACTCTAACGACTTTGCTAGTATTCTTAATGGTGATCAACTTTAGAGTGTTGATTTAGCTATGTTTATAGCTAAATCAATACTCTTAAGTTTTATGTTAGAGTGATGATTCATATTTTATATGTGGTGTAAATAAACAGAGTAGTTATAAATAGTTTTTATCTGTATCATTATTTTTTATTGATATCTTTTCATTGAAGCAAATTGGATCATTTTTTATGAGTTCAGTCTTGACTGCTGTAGTGTACTTATTTCGATTATTTTAGCAGCTACTCTGGCCATGTGAAGGCATATAACTTGTTCAGAAGTATGTACATTGTATTCAGATCTGCATTTTTCAAAGACATATGGTCCATTGCTAAGTCTGTGGCTTCCATAGCAGTGTTAACAACGTCTCCCACACACATTTCCTGTCAGTACAACTTTGCAGGAAAAATGATAGGTCACCTGCAACGTATGCAACATATGCTGGAGGAATATAACAAGTGTGATTGCCCCAGGTGAATTTTTTGTAATAATTTTTCATCTGAATAAGTATAAGTAACTAGTCTGAGTTAGCTTAGGATATAATTTATTTCCTTAAATTTTGAACCTAAGAAAACTCAAGATATTTCATCACTGAAGGTGATTAATACCAATCTTGCTGGCTGTCCTGGAGTATAAATAACCCTTTTGTGTATTATTAAAATTATCTCCACACAGATGTTTTGCAACATCTAAGTGAAATTGGTCTTACTTGGAATAACCATCATCTAATTCAGACAACTATATATCAAAGTATTTGTACTGTGTAACAGTAAATATGTACAGTAATTCATTTTTAGCAGAAAGTAAAAAGCTTTCTACCATAACGGCTCTATTATAAACAATATAACATTTCTGTAGTGATTTTATAATTGAAATGATTTAATGGTTTCTTTTTTAATGGATTTAAAAAAAAAAACAAAAGCATCTGGAAGTTTAATGCTTTATAATGGAAATATATAAATTTTTCTTTTTACCATAATCTGTGTTTAATAAATATGTTTAAATAGAATGCATAAAATGCCATCACATTATAAGAGTTGATATCACAAAATAGATGAAGGTTTAGACCATTAGTTTCATGGTAAACTAAAAGGTTACAGCCTTAAAAGGTTATGGTAAAAAACTGTACAGTCTTTCTTGCCCAGACCTCAAAAACTGTAGCCGTATAATCTAAAGAAAAATATCGAGTCTTCTCACACAAATTCTCACTAAAGAATATCTCATAATTTTAAAGGTCTTTATGAATCCACAATTTGAGTATTATATCAGTTTTGTGCATCTAAATTTGTAGGGATATATATGATGTTCCATTTGGAGAAATCAATTTTGTTTTCTCAGTTGTTACAAGAATATACAATTTCCAGTTCTATACAATTTTCCAGCTCTACTTGTAATTTATTTGAAGATAAAGCATGTGAAATCACTGCTGCCAACATTCTAATCATAACATCAGAATGATTATTTCTTGGGTTCCCCCAGACTAGCTGCATACACTAAAAGGCTGAAAGTGTTGGTGTTGCAAATTCTAATTTCTACAAGTTGACAGGTACGCTTATGCTCATGCATTTTCAGTTGAAAATGAAATGCAGTTGAAAATGAAATGGAAATTCAAGAGTCTCTCTTTCACACACACACACACACACACACACACACACACACACACACACACACACACACACACACACACACACACACACACACACACACACACACACACACTCTCTCACTCTCACTCTATATATATGTATAAAAGTGTTACATTTTTGTGCAGTCATAATCTTACATTGAAAACTAACAAAGCAGTACTTGCAACTTTTGTGAGGGGGGAAATAAAAATTAACATTTTTTATACTATAAACTTAGAGTGAAAACACTTTGTGGATGACAATGTTTAGCAAACATGATATGTCACTGTGAAATATAGTGTAGCAATGTTTAAAATAGAAGTAATTAGCCAGTTGTTATACTTCCCGGTCCATAAAACATAACCATATTTTGAAATATAAATTGCAGAAAAATATGAATGTATATATAGTGCGACCCTAACCACAAACAAACAACAACAAATCTCCACAAGATGTTATATTAATACAGTATAATCTTCAAATAATTTGCACAAAAAATCTATTTTTGAATTTATTTATTATTATTATTTTTTTTATCTTGGTTAATTATAAATGGATGAAAATTGTATTAATATCATTTAGAAACACGATAATCTAAAAGTTGTTTGGAGTACTCGGTGAATGTATTTTGTCAGCCTTATATTTCATACATAGATTGCAGGACTAAAAAACTTGAATTCTCCATCACATTGAATTGGTAATTTTGCTCATGAATAGCAAGACACTCCTTTGACCTTCTAACAAAATATCTCATAATATATCTTAAATGAATTGCAACTATGCAAACATGCTTTAATTCTAAAACAAGTGTACCATATGTAATTGTAAGTTCATTCCAGGTTGATTTAAGGGGGTAAGAACTTTTATAGCACTGAAAGAAAAATTCCATCGGTGTAGCCTGTAAAGATTAAAACAGCTGAATATTCTTTTTTGTTATAAAATGATTGGGCAGTATAGTTTTAAGTATAGTGGATAAAGTAAATGATATGCAAAAGTGAGAAAATAAAAAAGAAGGCTACTGTTTTCTCTGAGTTTTGTTTGGTTACTTCAGTTGCCCATACAATTTCAGGAAAACAGAGACACAGGCTGAGCTCTCCATAGCTAATATGATCCAAATAAAACCTCATATCTTAATTGGAGATGCAACATTTATTATTTTTTAATGAATTTTATATCTGAATTTACATTTGTACTTCTCATAAATTAATGTTCATATTGTATTTAATGGAAAATACATCAACTTTATATGCATTTGAAGGCCTAACACATTGGCATCAGGCTCTTCAAATAGCAAAAGTTATAAGCAGCTGGAGAAAACTAATCATAACTTTTCCTGGAAATCTGGAGTCAGATGATGTGAGGAATTTTTATGGGCTTTTTTGCAAATGTTGAGAGTTAGTCGTTCTCAGGTTGATTGTGGCAGTTTTTTTCTCCTGAAAACTCACATTTTTCATGCAGAAATGGGAAAATTGACTACAGAACACAGGAAATTTACAGACATACAGGTCGACTATCACTAATCCGCTTCCACCACTAATTCAGACATAATTTCCGCAAACGTAATTTTAAATTTCCCGGATCGGCGCACCGACCTGCCGCCACTGTTTTGGTGGTGTTGGTTGCAGCATCAGCTTTTTTTTTTTTTTTTTATTAACACACAACTGTATATACATTCTCTAATATACATTAATCAATTTATATACAATATTTATATACAGATTTTATATACATACTCTTATATATACTGTAGTCTTTCTGTACATTTGATTGTGTGTGTCCTGATAAGAAGGGTGGCTCCTAGGCATAAGTCCATCTCCACCTTTTACTCCTTTAAAATCTCAGAACGTCTGCAAAACAGGCCTGAAAAAGAGTGTTATTTCAGGCCATTTCGCCACCAGGGATTAACCAATACCTGGATCAACCATTCTCGGAGTGTGCTGTAATGCACAAATCCCGCACCTACCGGAAGTAGTGCTATACTGGTAGGTGCCAACAATCCTGCCCCCAAGGCTGCCCAAAAAAAAAAAAAATTTCCAACTAAGAACAATGTATACTTGTTGAGACAAAAGCAACATTATACAAATATTTACATGTAAATAGCAAATACATACACTTAGAATGACAATAACACTTAGAAACATTAACCTGTTTCTACACCCAAAAGAGAAAGTGCAATACTATTGACATAAAGCTTCCAGGTCTGAGGCTCCCAAGCCCAGATGCAATCAAGCAAAACTCCCAACATACACTGCCAGTTCATTTTCTGATAGGTTCCTTATAATTGATCTCTTAGAGAACACTGCAGCAGCAAAAACCTGCAATGCCTGAAAATTAGACACTCCGCTCACAAACTCCTGCACCTTGTTTTCAGCTAGATCGGGAATCAGTTCGAAAAGACGGCGCCTCTCAACATTATAAAATGGGCAATGAAACAGTGTATGCAGCGAAGTCTCCGCCTCACCACAAGAACACCACGGATCTGGCTCCAGACCCCATGAACATAATTTGTCTCGAAAGGACCCATGTCCTGTCAGCACATAGTTGGTGAACATTGAAGGACAAAACCATGATGAAACTGTTTTAGAAGTAGCAAAGTCCGCAGCAGGAATAATATTCCTAGTTATTACTCCCACCTCCGACGAAATCCACCGATTCCTCCAAATCTCTATTAGTTCATTCCAGATTCTAAGTTTCTCCTCCTTAACACTGGCATCCATTGATGGAAATGTCCAAATAATTAGCAGGGATTTCCTTTCTCATAGCATATAACATTCCACGATATGCAATGTAGAGATCAAGAGGAATAGATCCAGCAATTACCTGTAGCGCAGCCATAGATACCGTCCTCGGGGCATGCAATAGGGCCAACAACATAGATCTTTGTAATGACATGAGTTTTTTTTTTATTTTTACTTTAATCACTGATCCCGACCACACACCAGCCGCATAAGCAACAATTGGCAGGAAGATAGTTTTGTAATACAGTGACATCGTTCGTTTGTTAAGTCCCCATTCTTTTTTGGAGATTCTAATCACCGAAGACGTGAATTTCTTGATTTTATCATTGAGGTGTGATACGTGCAAATGGAATCCCAACCTATCATCCAGAATAACTCCTAGGTATTTAGTGCTAGACACAAAAGGAATTTGTCTTCCATTTAACAATACTCTGGGCGGATGGTTATAATCAAAATGTTTTTTAAACACCATGAAGTTAGTTTTCTTAGATGAAATTTTTAATTTGTTTAAGGAGGCCCACTCAGAAAGGTCCTCCAGAACATCTCATATTCTCTGCTCCAGCATCAATCTAGACCCACCAGGAACTCCAACAACCAGGTCATCCGCATACGCCATCTGCGGGCATCTTGAGGCACTAGGCCTATTCAGCCACTGATCCAAAACTGTGTTCCAAAATATAGGACCCAAAACAGATCCCTGCGGGCACCCTCGACTGATATATTTTCCAAACATCAGATGTTCTGCACAGACCCTCACCTGCCTATCACAGAAGTAAGAACGAATTACTCCATATATGCATCTGTCACATCGAGACATTCTTAAGGATGTTAACACACTCTCCCACCACACAGAATCAAAAGCACCCTCAAAGTCCACAAACACAACCAAGACATACTTCTCAGGAGAGGATTTTATGTAATTGATTAATGTCAAAATAGCTTCCTCAGTTGAGTGACCCCGTTTAAAACCAAATTGACAATCCGAGGTAACATGACCTTCATTCAGCATATCAACAATTCGAAGAGCCAGCAACCTTTCAAACAACTTGCCAAGATTAGCCAAAAGAGAAATAGGTCTGTATGATCGAGGATCCCCCTTAGGCTTACCAGGCTTATGCAGGATCTTAAGCAGAGCAATCTTCCAAGATCTCGGAAACTTTCTCTCGATCAAACATTTGTTATACATTTTTAACAATATATGCGGACAAAGGTCAAAAAATTTTATCAAAACGTTGTTTTCTTATCAAGTCAAGACCTGGGCATTTCTTAACATTTAATTTAGCAATTGCTACTCCAAGTTCCAGGAGGGAAAAAAGACATATTTCCGACGAACCGACATACTCAGCATTATCCAGCCGGATTATAGTTGGCGCGAACTCATAAACACTGGCAAGCCATTCCCACTTTTTTTTCTGCATTTATTATTATAACCTGCTCACATTTAGCCCCAACCATGGTTCCAATTGTGTAAGTGCAAACACTGTGGTGTAAACGCTAACACTGTACATTGTCCATAACAGGTAAAGTTGAACTTCTGAAAAAACTCGACAGCGGTGTGTCTGTGAGAAGTTTAACTCTGCTTAATTGTAAATACCAGCAATTTCTCTCAGTTCCTCTTATTTTAGTAATTTTCTTTTAGCCATTCCTTTTTAATTTTTTTTTTTTTTTTCTTACAACACATTTGTACAAACTTGCAAAAAAACACAACACAATATGATGGATAATACAGCGCGCCAACGAGTTTGTTTTTACAAAATCTCTAACAATACTGACAAACTTATTGCAACATTTGAGAGTTTATTTTATTGCAATTAGTTTTATTGCAGCACTGCCACATGTGCAATAAACTAATCACAAATGACCTTCATATGTATACCGTAATAGCGTCACACGTATGTGGCTGACATGGCTTAAATAAAGTAATAAAGTAACCTATTGGGCCACGTCAGCCACATATATGTGACATAAAAAAATGACTTTTTTGATATTTTAAGCGAAAAAACGACAACACTCACATTACAATATTTATTTTAGAATTACTAATCAAATTATTTGCTAAATATTTTTTGGTCCCTGGGGAAGGTTTTTCTTAAACTACCTTGACAGTCAACGTGTTAAAAGGTAGGATGAGGTGGTTAGCTGTTGGGTAAACTGTATGTGCTAAAATAACCACCGGCGATCCGGCAAACTCACTAATCCGACACCCCACAGGTCCAAACACTGCTGGATTAGTGACGGTCAACCTGTATGTGTGTGTGTGTGTGTGTGTGTGTATATATATATATATACACACACACACACGGACGGGTATTTCTCGACTTTATGAGTTAATTCATTCCTAGCGCGCGCTCGTAAAGCAAACTCATAAAGCGGGAATTTATTTTCCATAAACATAAGGTTAAAAATAGGGGTTACGTTCTCAACAATGAAATTACTTAGCTAATTACTTTGTTTAGACAATGATTGATTTATCGAAAGAAGTTAAAACGTAGCCTGTAAAATCAAGCAAATTATAATAATAGAGAAATTATTTACGACTTACAAATGTTAGAAAATGTTTATTCTTCATCATCATCGACTAAATGCACACTTCTTGATCACTCATTATTGGCTCGGCACTCGTTGGTTTGTTGCACAAGGAGTAGTCTTCTTCAGAAATGTTTCAAGGGGCGTTTGTTTTCAAGATAATCTTCTCTTTTTAATTATAAATTTCACGATTGCATGCATAAGCATTTTTTAACGGCACACACAAATTGCAACTAACACAATTCGCATGGAGTAACAAGCTTACGAAGCTTAAAAAAAAAAAAAAAAAAAAAGGAAGAGAAGATTCTGAAAATTTATTTGTTTTTTATACAGTTGAATATTTCAGTAAAGGGGAAACACATTTCACCATAATAACGTAAAAACTACAATTCCAGCTATCGGTATTTTCAAAACTTCCGATGTCAACATTTGCTCAGATCGTGTCAATGAAATTATTCTTGTAGGAATTGAATCCTTTATTCCACATTGAAATATCATCCTTTATCTAAACCTTGGTTTTTCAATAAATGTGCTAAGGCTGTAAAGCAGTTAATAATCAGTCCAAACTAGATTTTGAACAGGCTAAGAGTAGAAAACTTGCTTCTTGCCCTAATGGTAGCTGAGCATTCTGGTCTCTTGCCAAAGCTATTGGCTGCAACTTTTGCCCATCTCTGATCCTACCTCTGTCAACACCAGATGGTTCTGTTGTCACTTCAGCCAAGAATAAAGCTGACATGCTAGCATCCCATTTTTCTTCCAACTCATGTATTAATGATCTTGGTAAAACACCTCCCACCATTCCCAGCTCACCCCATTCAATGCCTCCTGTGATCTTCTGGCAAAAGGATGTCAGAAGAATTTGGACAAATCTTGATGCTAAGAAAGCTCCATGTCTTGATGGTATTTTTTCACTTGTTCTCCAAACCTGCACTTCTGAACTTACTCCTGTTCTTTGTTGCCTTTTTTTTTTTCATTTTCTTATTCCAAAGGTGATTTTCCTTCTGCTTGGAAATTTGCTCATATCCAGCCAGTTCCTAAAAAGGGTGACAAATCCTCCCATCCAATTATCGTCCCATTGCAATTACTTCTACTCTTTCTAAAGTAATGGAGAAATCAATTAAACACCAACTCTTAAACTATCCAGAAATCTTCTGGCTGATCGTTGATCAGCCAGAAGATTTGGTTCCTGTCAGAGTTGATCCACTGGTGGCATTAGCATTAGTAGAGGCATTTGATGCAAGAAAGCAAGCTTATGCAGCATCAGCCAAAAAAAAAAAAATAATAAATAAATAAAAAAATAATAAAAATAAATAAAAAATAACCACTTCCACTTCACCCCTCTGTTTGTTCAAAATACCTGTCCAGCTGAGCCTTAAACTTATTTAGTCTATCAACTTCCACGACAAGGGATGGAAGTCTATTCCACCAACCAACCACCCGCTGGCTAAAGGCAAATTTCCTCATGTCTATCCTACATCTGTCTTTCCTCAATTTGAATTTATGCCCTCTCAGGTGATTTTTCTAAGCAAGAGGAAGAATCCCATCAGCATTGAGCATGCTCAAACCATTCAAGACTTTATACACCTCAATCAGATCACCTCGCTGGTGCCTTGTCTCCAGACACTGTAATTTGCAAAACTTAAGCCTTTCTTCGTAAGAGCACCCCTTTGTTCCATTCACCAATCTTGTTGCCCTTCTCTGTACTCGTTCCAGCATCCCTACATCCTTCTTGAAATGAGGCCTCCAGACCTGTATACAGTACTCTAGGTGTGGCCTGACCATTGCCTTATACAAGGGAATAATCACCTCCTTATCCCTGCTAGAAAAATTCCTATATATCATCGACAATACACCATGAGCTACTATTGCAGCCTGTCTGCACTGCTCAGAAAACTTCATATCTGCCTGCACAACCACCCCCAGGTCCCTTTCATTCTCTACCACTGTCAGTGTAGTATCTCAGAGTTGATACGTTGCTCTGGGGGTTGCTGTTTCCCATATGTAGTACTTTACATTTGTCAATGTTAAACTTCATTTGCCACCTCTCAGCCCATCTGCTCAACCTTTCCAGATCCTGTTGCAGTAGCATAGTGTCAGTAGTGTCCTTGCCAACCTTCGTATCGTCTGCAAACTTGGACATTAAGCTTGATATACCATCATCAATATCATTTATTTTGGCTTATATTACCCATTTATTTAAAAATTCAACGGAAAAGTTCGGTGAAACTCAGGCAGTTGTCTTGACATCTCAAAAGCTTTTGATCGTGTTTGGCATAAAGGTATACTACACAAGCAGGTTTTCAAACTGTTTTTTGTAATTGGTTATCCAGTTGGTAGATGGCTGTCTGTCTTCTAACTGATGGTAGATGGCTGTCTGTCTTCTAACTTCCCCACTAATGCTTGCATCCCGCAAGGTTCAGTTCTTCCCCCCCACTCTTTTCCTCTTGTATATTTATGACCTTCTTCCATTGACTGGAAATCCTATTCATAGTTTTGCTCATGATAGCACATTGCATTCCACTTTCCAGTTTGAGAAATCTTGCCCTGCTCAATCAGCTTCAATTTTTCGAATATCCACTACCAAGTCCTTAAATGCCGATCTCCAGGTAATTTTCCAGTGGGGCAAAGACAACTCAGTTGATTTCAATCCTTCTAAAACTCAGTCCTGTCTTATATCTCGCAAAAAGGATTCTTCTGCTCCTATGCTTATCTTTGATGACGCTCTGATTTCTAGGCTTGTTATTGTTATTTGGTTTTTAGGAGCATTAGGAACTAAGGCCATATTGCTCCGGGAATATGCGGTGGTCATTTCCTGACCTTTCCGCATTCTCCGTATTTGGTGGTGACGGGCTCAAACCCCGGTCTAATCAAGAAGCGTGTGCTACGCACTGCTGCTCCTTCCCACCTGGCTACGGAAGCGCCTCTGATTTCTAGGCAAGATAATATATCTCTTATCCTGACTTCTAATCTCTCTCTCTCTCTCTCTTCGCACAAGCACATTACAAATATCGCTTCCTCTGCATCTAAAAAACTTGGTTTTGTCTCTCTTATAATGGGGGATTTTAACTTCCCAGATATTGACTGGAACTTGTGGGTTAGTCACTCACACACCAGTCAGACTTTTGTGGATTTATTGGATGATTGTTTTCTGCAGCAGCATGTTCGAGAGGCAACCAGAGAAAGTAACACTCTTGATCTGGTTATCAGCAGTGATCATTCGTGTATTAAGAATTTGCAGATAAAGGAACCACTAGGTGGCAGTGATCACAGTGTGCTGAAGTGGGATTTACTCAAAGAGGTAACTACCGTCAGGGGTAAAGGAAAGGGTTTTTGCTTCCGTAAAGGGGAGTACAGTGGTCTCAGACAGTTTTTAAATTCTGTACAGTGGGATCAACTGACGATGTTACCAACAGTAAATTCTAAGTGGGAAGCATTCAAGGAATTAATCGTGGAAGCTACTAGACTTTATATACCGATTAAGAAATATCATTCAAGGTTTAGGCCTAAATGGTTATCAAATGAACTAATGAGACTCGTGACAGAGAAGAAAAATGCATGGGATGCATATAAATTATCAGGTGACGCAGAAGCCTGTGGCAGATATAAGCTAGTCTGTAATCAGGTCACAAAGGAGGTTCGGCAGGCGAAGGCGGATTACGAGAAATCTTTGGCAAAAGATGCTAAGAAAAACAGCAAGGATTTCTTTACTTATATAAACTCTAAAAGGAAGGGGATGAATATGATTGGTCCACTTGACATCGATGGTTCGACTGTTGATGATCCTGCTCAGATAGCAAACAAACTGAATGAGTATTTTGCATCTACATTCACACGTGAGGAATTATTACAGTTTGAAAATGGAAGAAGGTTATCAAATTGTAGCAGTGTGCTTAATGATTTTGTAATAACTGAGAGCAAAGTGGAGGAGAAATTGTTGAAGTTAAACATAAGAAAGGCACCTGGGGTGGATGGGATCTATCCAGTTATTTTAAAGGAGGCGGCAAAGCAACTAAGCAAACCCTTAGCCATAATTATGAGAGCATCCTTGGACTCAGGGGAGGTTCCCACAGACTGGAGATGTGCAAATGTGTCCCCAATTCACAAAGGTGGATCGAAGGGTGACACGAGTAATTACAGACCAGTTAGTTTAACTTCTGTTCCGGGTAAAATAATGGAGTCACTGGTTAAAGATGCATTGCAGGATCATCTAGACAAGACTGCAGCAATAATTCAAACACAGCATGGGTTTGTTAAGGGAAAGTCTTGTCTGACAAATTTGATTGGTTATTATGATGTGGTCACAAAGGAACTGGATGCGAAAAATAATTTTGATATCATATACTTGGATTTCAGGAAAGCTTTTGACACTGTTGCGCATGGAAGACTACTGTACAAATTGGAGCAGAATGGTATTAAGGGTAAGTTGCTACAATGGATAAAAGGATGGTTAAATGGGAGAAGACAGAGGGTGGTAATCAATGGATGCTGCTCTTCGTGGACTAATGTTATTAGTGGAGTCCCACAGGGTTCGGTGTTGGGTCCACTGTTGTTTTGTGTATTTATCAATGATATTGATGAAGGTATATCAGGCTTAATGTCGAAGTTTGCAGATGACACAAAGGTTGGCAGGGTTGTTAATGGCAGTAATGGCAGTGTGCTACTGCAACAGGATCTAGATAATTTGGGCAGATGGGCTAAGAAGTGGCAACTGAAGTTCAACCTTGACAAATGCAAAGTACTGCATATGGGTAGAAGTAACCCCAGAGAAACGTACCAACTGTGTGGTACTACACTTAAGGTGGTAGAAAATGAAAAAGACCTGGGAGTAATTGTGCAGTCAGATATGAAGTTTTCTGAGCAATGCAGACAAGCTGCTAGGGCAGGCCATGGGGTTTTGTCAATGATAATGATATATAGGAATTTTGCTAGCAGGGAAAAGGAGGTGATTGTCCCTCTGTATAAGGCAATGGTCAGGCCACGCCTTGAGTACTGCGTACAGGTCTGGAGGCCTCATTTTAGGAAGGATGTAGATTTGCTTGAGCGTGTACAGAGAAGAGCAACACGATTGGTGAGGGGAATGAAGGGATTCTCTTACCAAGAGAGGCTTAAGTTCTGCAAATTGCAGTGGCTGGAGACTAGGCACCTGCGCGGTGATCTGATTGAAGTCTATAAGGCCTTGAATGGGTTGAGCATGCTGAATTCTGATGGGATCCTTCCACTTGTTCAGATTACGAACCTACGGGGACATAAGTTCAAATTAAGAAAGGACAGATGTAGAATAGATGTGCGGAAATTTGCCTTTAGCCAGCGGGTGGTTAATTGCTGGAACAAACTTCCATCTGTCGTTGTGGAAGTTGATAGGTTAAATAAATTTAAGGAGGAACTGGACAGGCATTTGGAGGGAATGGTG